>NW_017670352.1:183792-189926 GCF_001879085.1 Nicotiana attenuata
GAGGAGAGATCACCTATTTGCAGCTGCCCTTATTAGATGTTGATAAACCCGCGTTCATCAGTTGATCAAAAGTTGTATAGCGGGTATGATTGGTTCACTTGACTCTCTACCGCCAGCAGACTGACATTGTTTTCAGTGTAGGACTTTTGTGCTCGTTTTCAAGCTAATCCTAAAGAGTCTCACTTGACTGCTGTCAAGAGGATATTGAGATATCTGAAGGGGACTACTGATTAGTCGCCTATCGGTAAACAGGTAGTAATTTCGATCTAGTAGGATTATGCTGATGCGACTATGCAAGGCTATAGTGGATAGAAAAAGCACCTCAGGTATGGCTCACTTTCTTGGTTCATGTCTGTATCATGGGCTACCAAGAAACAAAATCCAGTAGCCACTATACTGCTGAAGATGAGTATGTGGCTGCAGCTTCTTGTTGTCTCAACTATTATGGATCAAACAACAATTAGTAGACTTTGGTATAGAAGTGGATGCATACCAATATTCTGTGATAACACTAGTGCTATAAGTATGACAAAGAACCCTGTTCTCATAAAAGGACCAAGCACAAGATGTCAGACACCACTTCTTAAGAGATAACTATGAGAAAGGGTTAATCTCCATAGAATTTTGTGCTACTGATAAACAAATAGCTGACATCTTCACTAAAGCACTGAGTAGAGAAACTTTGAAAGGAACAGGTTGGAATTAGGTATGATTAAGACACACTAAAAGGTCCAGTTCAGATGCACAATGAAAAAAAAATGATGAAAAAGATGAGAAAAAAAAAATTTTGGTTAGGAGTTCTTAATTCAATGTAAATATCTAGACTAATTCTTACTCAGTCTCATACTTGATTAGTATACTCCTGTTGACATGTGTTTATATGAATCCTTAATCTCTTACAAAGTTTTTTCTATTCTGACATTTGAGGCATGATCAAGGGAAGTTTTACTTGAAGAACCTGGTTCATCAATATATGCTCATAAGAAAGTTCAGGTATGTTTCTAATCAGCCAGCTTTTCTTTAGACAAGAACTTAATCTTTTCTTTAAGGTGTAGAATACTTACCTCTTGTTCATCTTCTGATTCTCCGATGGCCATAAGAGCTTGCTCATCTTCAGCTTCATTTTCTGAGTCCTCATCTGATGTTTCTCCCCATGCAGCAACCATAGCTTTAGTTGATCCCTTGTTCCTTTTTGGTTGAACCTGTTCCTTCTTCCTGTTTCTTCTTTCTGCTCTTTCTTTCTTCCATTCAATCTCCCATTGAGGGCAGTTTCTGATGTGGTGATCAGTCTTCCCACACTTGTAACACCCCTCATTGGTTTGTTTCTCAGGAGCCCTAGGTTTGCTGAATGTTGTTCCTTTTGAAGCACCCTTTCCTCTCATAAGATATTTCTTGAAATCTCTGGTTATCATAGCCATTTCATCATCTTCAAGATCTGATCCTTCTGAAATTCTGAGAGCCAGACTTCTTTCTTTCTTTGGAGCATCCATCTTCATTGTTTGCCTTCTCAATTCATAGGCAGTGAGATTTCTGATCAGTTCATCCAACTTTAAGGTAGCAATGTTCTTGGATTCCTGAATGGCAGTGATTTTGCTTTCCCAGGAGATTGGCAGAACTCTAGTTAGAATCTTCTCCACTTTGTCTTCTTCCAGGATAATCCTTCCAAGAGACTCAAGTTCATTTGTCAGTGTAGTGAACCTGGAATACATTTCTTGGATAGTTTCTCCATCCTTCATAGTAAAATTCTCATATTGAGAATACAGCAGTGTTCCTCTTGACCTCTTCACCTGAGGTGTTCCTTCATAAGCCACTTGTAAAGTGTCCCAAATCTCCTTTGGCAGTAGTACAACCTTGAATCCTGCTGTACTCATCAGGACCAAGTCCACACACTAACCATTTCTTGGCTTTTGCATTTTTCTCCCATTTCCTTAGATCTTCAGCAGTACAATCTACTCTTGTCTTTGGAACATCCACTCCTTCAGCATTCTTCTTGGTTGTGGCTAAAGGACCATCAGTGATGATATCCCAAAGCTCATAGTCTTCGCCCATTATATGGTCCCTCATTCTGTTTTTCCACCAGGAGTAGTAGAGGCCTTTGAAGAGAGGAGGCTTGGCAGTGGATTGCCCTTCCCAGTTCCCAGGTGGTGCACTCATGTTGATCTTTTCCTAAGGTGTTAACCTTTTCAAGGATAACCTGGCTCTGATACCAATTGATGTTCTAAACGTCAATACCACACAAGAAGGGGGTGATTTGTGTGGTACCTAATTTTCGCGTTAGAAGAACCTGGTTCTTCTAAGTGTTTTAACTACAGCAGTTTGCGAAATAATAAATATTGAAAGTAAAGTGCATAGAGATTTTTACGTGGAAAACACCTGGCTCAAAAGGTGAAAAAACCACGACCTACTACTCAGTAGGATTTTCCCAAACTCCGCTAAAATCACTGAGCCAAAAACTGCATTTACAAAACTCTTTGTAAACCTAAGGATTAACTCTAATCCCAGTGTAGCACACAGCCTCAACTGTTGCGACACTTTCAAGTTAACTCTAACTTGAATACTCAGAGTACCTAATACAATTGCTTCAAAGAAAGCTGAAAGGTACAATATGAAAACCTACTACAATTGAACTAGACTTAGAATAAACACAATTATGAAACTGGTTCTTCTATCTTAGTTCATGTAGCTTCGGACGTGCACACTTGTGTCTCGCATATGTTGCTTGCAAATCAGACTTGATCTTTTTGCTCTCAAATATGCTTAACTTCTACTTATGTGCATTCACCTGTAAAAGAGAACAATCATTATATTTATAGAGTTAGTAATCAGAGTTTGATAATAACTCGAATTGTAGATCCTTTGACAATTCGAGTCCAATAACAACTCTAACTCCTAATCCATATTCTTGATCCGGATGTAATTCTCTTTTCATAAGGAGACTTCAACTCCTTATCCTATATGCAATCTTTTCGATCTCAAGGACTTATCTTCTTCACGTGCATCTCATGTGTATGGGCCATAACAACTGTGTCTCCTTAGATGAACCTGGTCCTTCACTGAGTTCGTTTGCCATTCTTCAAAACTTCAACTGATCTTGGGCCAACATGTTCCCTTTATGCCAGCATTATTTTCTGTGGTTATTCCTTGTGAGCTGGTTCTACCGTTTCCTTGTGATTTATAGACCTTGAGTTGATTTACTTGTCTTACCTTGTATTATTGTCATGTTGTGGTTATATGTATTGTGGTGATGTACGAGCTTTCTGTTGTGTTGTAACTGTTGTTTCTATTGGTTGTGCTGCGTATTTACTTTAGGACTACGGATCGGTATTCCAGGAGATCCCCCCCTGTATGTTTACTTTGGGACTACGGATCGGTATTCCGGGAGATCCCCCTGCATGTTTACTTTGGGACTACGGATCGGTATTCCAATAGATCCCCCTGCATGTTTACTTTTGGGACTACGGGACTGCACCTGGGAGATTTCCCTGCGCATTATGAGATGGACTACGGGACGACACCCGGGAGATCCACTGGATATTTATATTTAGGACTACGGGACGACATCCCAGGAGATCCTCTGCATATTTACTTTTGGGACTACGGGACCGCACCCGGGAGATTCCCCTGTACATATATATTGAGGATACTAAGAGATCCTCGGGATACCGAGAGATCCCCAGCACATATATTGAGGATACTGAGAGATCCTCGAGTATTTACATTTGGGACTACGGGACGATATCCTGGGAGATCCCCTGTTAAAAAAACATTGCGTTCTGAGCTGATGTTTCATTGATCCTATCCCTGTGTAAACATTATAGGTGCTGTCCGTTCTATTCCTTATAATTACTGGTTGGTCTGAACTATGTTAGGACACTTGCACAAGCATACATATGGTTAATCACCCTTATCAGATAGGAGGCTCCTTGAGAATTCTGAGTATAGACGCACACCCTTGCTGTTTGCCTTCTATGTGAGAATGACTCTTTTGGGCACGTGAGTTGTCAGTATGATAAGGAGGTGTGATGAGGGCACAGGATGCCAGTGTTAGGGTTCAGGTATTGAGACCCGCATTGTATGAATATTAGATGAGGTGTCACAGAGTGACTGATATGCGAAGTTTATCTACTAGAAAAGATTATATTCGAAAAGCATTTATTTTGAAGGGACTCTTTTGAAAAGAACATTTATTTGAATGAAGTATATTTCGAAACATTTTTATCTCTTAAAGGTTTGACTATTTGATTGACGCTTGTTGGTTAAAACTCAAGGCGAAAACTATTGGAGTTGTTGAGTCATGACTTGTCTTTACTGTATTTGTGATTTTGGATTTGGGTTGTATTCTCGCTTACCTTTCCGTGTTTTCCTTATGGTGTTCCGCTAAGTAATTGTTGTTTTCTTCCCTTATTTGTAATTACTGTATTGTTAGCCGTATCGCGTATTCTCTATATAAATATCATGTTCTGTATATTCGACCAGTAGGTGTCTTAACTGTTTCTCGTCACTACTCCACCGAGGTTATTCTTGATACTTACTGGGCACCGCTGTGGTGTGCTCGCACTACACTTCTGCACATTTTTTTGTGCAGATCCAGGTATTGTTCGCTAGTAGCTGTGCGGATTCTTGCCGAGGAGACTCAAGGTAGCCCTGCTGCTGCGTTCGCAGGCTTCAGAGTCACCTTCCTAGTTTATATATGCACACTGTTGTACTTATGTCCATACGATTGTGTTTTGAGGTGGTAGCGAAACTTTGTAGAGCTTATGACTTGTACTATCGGGTTTTGGGAATATGCTCATTGTATAAAGGATTCATTCCAGAAAAATTTTAAGATGCTATTTTTTATTGTTGTTCTTCTGTAAATATTAGGCTTACCTAGTCCTTAGACTAGGTGCCGTCACGAAACCCAACGGAAGGAAAATTGGGTCGTGACAATGGATCTTCCCTGGACATGGATCTTGTCCGAAGCATTGATACCTGGAGATAGATCTTCTCCACAGGGCTGGAATGGCCTTCCTCGGTACTGATTGACTGTTGTCAGTGATGTGTATATATTCCGGGATAGATCTTCCCTGGGCCGGATGGCAATATACAGTACCGAGTGGTTGAGCACTTGAGAGTGGAAGTACATGGTGCATTTTCATACTTTCTGTGAATTGGCACGAAGAGATTAGCTGAGCTTTGTACCTCACATTGTCCAGATCTGTATTTACTTTACTACTTGAGCTGAATACTTGAATTGAAAGCATGCATACTTTTCTGCACAATTTATTTCTGTTTACCTGTTGAGGTTAAGTTCGTCACTACCTATCAGTCCGTAGTGTGGACTTGTTACTTACTGAGTTGGTGTACTCACGTTACCCCTTGCACATTGTGTGCAGATCCAGGTATCTCTGGCCACGGTAGCGGTTGTTAATTTACTCAGTAGCGGAACATCGGAGATAGCGAGGTAGCTGCCGGGCGATCGCAGTCCTGCTTTTCTCCTTCTTTATCTTCCCTTAGTTGTATTCAGTTATTTCCAGACGATGTTAGTCTTGATATTATCAAACGGTTGTAGTAGATGCTCATGACTAGTGACACACCGATAACAGGCTTTCTTTTTCCGCTTTTGATTTGAACTCCTTTATGAAGGTTTTATATTAAATAGCTTTGGGATTATCTTTGAAATGAAAATACCAATTTGTTTTGATAATGTGTCGGCTTGCCTAGTACCACGATAGGCGCCATCATGACAGGGTTAGTTTTTGGGTCGTGACACACTATCAAATGACATACACAAAACTTTTTCTGAAAGATTGTAAAATTAGCAACTTCATGGATAATATTACTTATAAATGCACCAGTATGACTTTGATTTTCATCATATTTAATAGCAATAACAAGTTTTTGCATACAAAAATTATCATCTATCCAATGCCATATAACAGTCAAATAATCATTTTCATTAACAGTACGACCAATATCAGAAGTGAGAGAAACTCTACAAGAAAGACTGGCAAAAAAATGAAGGATATATGTCTGATATTGTCCAAAAAGCCTAAAGATATCAGCTCTTCATGTACTTCTAGGAATACCTTTAAACAAAGGGATATAAATTCTTTGAATATAAGGGGGGCTATTTATAGTTTTCAAAAGATTAA
>NW_017670352.1:189967-190162 GCF_001879085.1 Nicotiana attenuata
TTTTCTTAAGGGTGTAGGCCGAAATGGCCATTTTTGCAAAATATGGCCGTTTCCCAAAGATCATTTTTGAATTTGACCGTTGGCAACGGTAAAAAAAATAAATAACAACGGTAATCGGGCTTGACCAAGTTGTAGCCCGGTAAAAACCCGGTAAAGGGTAACCGGGCTAACCGGGTTTCGGGGCACCGATTACAA
>NW_017670352.1:190216-226162 GCF_001879085.1 Nicotiana attenuata
CCCCCCCTCCCCCCAAAACCTTCCCAACCCGTCCCACCTCCTAGCGTACCGGGCTGACTCGGGCTAAACTGGCTCGAACAGTCGGGCTGGCCTCGCCCGATTAACAGGCTTAGTTCATATACACAGATCATGAATTCCATGAGTACAAGTTACATCCTTTTGTTATATTTTATAGTTGTGCTGGTCTGGGGCGGACTAGAGTATTAGTTAGGAATTTGGATGAGATCAATAATATTTGTTTAACTTCTTTATTTATATTAGAAAATTTATTATATATGTAGAATAAATACTAAATTACAAGCTCGATCATTAACTAAAACGAGCTATAAATTCAACGATAAATTCTAAATTCATAAATTTCAATTCTGACTCTACCTCTGGTACTTATTCCATGATGATTATTGGTAGAGAACTTGAGAGGATCCTCAGATGATGTGGAAAAGATAAGGGCTTATCCATTTTGATCTACGAGAATCAATATTCTTGGTTCACCATGCAGGGATGTGTCTCAATTGAAACCAAGTTGAGTAGTCTTAGAAAGTGAAAATTGTACAGTAATGTGTAGTAGATAATTGTTTCATGTTTGTTGAATCTGTGTCTATTCTTCTTGTTTCTTTTTTTTCTTTACTATTCTTCTTTAACAACAGTAATGAAGTATTTCTTAGTTTTATAATAAGGGCATCCGAGTTTATTAAGCTTCTGATATGCGCAGGGTCAGAAGAAGGATCAGATCACACATGGGTCGTATATCAAAAAGATTTTTAGCTGATCGAACTCATGATCTTCTAGTCACACGATGGAGAAAAATTTCACCGTTCCACCAAAGCGCACAAAGAGATTCTTCTAGCTAGCGATATTTATGTATAAGGATTGCACGCACACAAGATATTAAAGATCGTCTTCAAACTTCCAGTCAACCCTTTTCTGACAGTTCCTCCTTTTTGTATGCCGGTCCAGATTCGAAATTTAGACTTGATAACTTTAACTTTTATTTCTTATTACTGAACAAATTGAAAATTTGAGACTATGGTTTTTGAATTTAATACTTTCTCCATTTCAATTTATGCGTCTTACTCTCTTTTTTGTTTATTTTAAAAAGAATATCATATTTCTCTGTTTAGTAAGTTTTTAATTCAATATACTCATTTTACCTTTAAACAATACTCCTCTAATTTATAAAAATAACATGACATTGTTCGAAATCACAAGATTGAAAGACTGTTTTTGATATTGTACATGCATTTAGTTTAAAACCGTAAAATTTAAAAATTTCTTTTCATTCATAAACCTCGTGCTTTATCAAACTAATTTAGACATATATAAAATTAAACATAGGGAATACTTTTTAAAAAATTGAATCCACAAAGTTCAAATTCTAAATCTGCCTCCGCATAATTCACTTGTCTAGTTCAAATTTCTTTTTTCATATTACAATAACTCAATTCGTAACTGTTACTCTGTAGATGAATGCGTCTATATGTTCATTTATGAGTTTCTAGTTAGAATAATGGGGCTAGACAACTAAAAAAACCCAATTGACCTTTGGCTTTTTTTTCTTCTTTTGTTGGTAGGAGGGGAAACTAGCAGCCGCTATTTTCGTGCGCACTGGGTAAATCTCCCCCTGCATAATAGCCTGCAAACCACATAGGAGATGTAAACCGCGCTAGGCAAACTCTATGTGACAGGCTCAACCTAGAAAGTATTGAGGGGGGATCATTCATATGGATGACGGCTAGGGATGGACATCGGTCGGTTCGGTTTGGTTATGAATATTATCGGTTTAGCATATCGGTTATCGGTTTACAAATTTGATAAACCGATAAGATATCGCTTATCGGGTATCGGTTAATCGGTTATCGATCATTATCGGTTCGATTATCGGTTTACCCGATAAGATAACACAATCTAGAGTTAAGCAAAAAAGAAAAGAAAATTCACTAGAGTTAAGCGAAAAATAGAATAATTCACATATAGTATACTAAAGACTTGCGCTAGGAGTAACTAGTAAGGTCTATGAAGAATGAAGATGAAGCAATTGAAGAGTAGGGTTGAGAAAGAATAGGAGAGAATGAACTGAAGCCCCTAGCATTTGTATATACTTAAGGGTAAAGTCATAATTTTACTAATTTTTATTGGGTTATCGGTTAACCCATTAACAAAATTGGCAAACCGATGCCCGAACCGATAACCCAATAGTAAAAAAAATTCTAAACCGTTACCGAACTGTTAACCCAATAACCCGATACTGATAACCCAATAAATAGTTAACGGTTCGAGTTATCGGTTTTACCCAATATATGCCCATCCCTAATGATGGCCCTCCAAACCATCTGGGCAACCCTGAAGTGTTTGACCATTGGCTTTTTCTTGAGCCACTTATGAAAAAAAAAATATTGATTTCAAATATACCTGAATAGAATCATCACTTTTCTCTTCCAAAATGGTGCAAGAAATTAAAGTACGTGTCATATGTGTAATATTCCTTTTTTCCATTCTTAGCCAGACATAAATATTTACTCCCTTGGTTCTTTTTTAGTTGTCCACTTTTAATTTTGTATTTCCTTTAAAAAAAATAAAGTATATATTTTACAGTTTTATCGATAATAATGATAGCATTTTTAAAACTCTTGAGAAATTATTTGAGGAATGAGTAGTTAACGATAAAGGTAAAACGTGAAAAAAACAAGATTATTTTTATCTTGATATATTATAGTGGACTAGTAAAAGTGAACGAAGGGAATAGATGTTATCAATTGACAGCTTAAAAGGGATAAATTTAGAAGTGAGAGTTTGGATGCAGGAACAATGGGAGGTCGTTTAGTTAAGTGCATTACAGAAAATAATGCATGCATTAGCTTTGTGTATCAGTAATATCTTGTTTGGTATACTTTTTCAACCTATAAATAAGTAATGCAAGCATCAGTTATACATCATATTTGGTATTATCCTATGTATAGCTAATGCATAGCAAACCATGGTATTAGCAATATCAAGGCTATTAATGCATGCATTAGCATGATTAAAGGTCAAATTATCCTTAAAGTCTTTTAAAGCTAAAGAATATGGAGGACATTTTTGTAAATAAATAATTTTCTTACAATTATGCAATGGGTTTTAATTTTTAATACACCACACCAAACAATGCATAAGAAATAACCTCTGCATAGCTAATGATTGCATTACTAACCCATGCATTTGTCACGACCCAAAAACTAACCCTTCGTGATGGCGCCTATCGTGATACTAGGCAAGCCGACACACTACCAAAACAAAACAATATTTTCATTTTCAAGAACTAAAGCTATTTAATAATAAACCTTCATAAGGAGTTCAAATCAAAATAAAAGTGCGGAAAAGAAAGCCCGACATCAGGGTGTCACTAACTCATGAGCAACTACTACAACTGTTCGGAAAATAGCAAGACTAACATAGTCGAAGAGATAACCAAAATACACTAAAGGGGAGATAAAGAAGGAGAAGAACAGGACTACGATCGCCAGGCAACTACCTCGCTATCTCCAATGATCGGCTATTGAGTAAAATCAACAACATCTACCGTGGCCAGAGATACCTCGATCTGCACACAAGGTGTAGGGGGTAACGTGAGTACACCAACTCAGTAAGTAACAAGTCCAAACTATGGACTATAGGTAGTGACGAACTTAGCCTCAACAGGTAACAGAAATAAACTGTGCAGAAAAGTAGGCATGCTTTCAATTCAAGTATTCAGCTCAAGCAGTAAAGTAAATACAGATCTGGACAATGTGAAGTATAAAGCTCAGCTAATCTCTGCGTGCCAATGCACCGAATGTATGAAAATGTACCATGTACCTCCACTCTCAAGTGGTCAACCACTTGGTACTGTATATGGCCATCCGGCCCAGGGAAGATCCATCCTGGAATATATACACATCATATCGGTATCGAGGAAGACCATTCCAGCCCTATGAAGAAGATCCATCTCCAGGTATAAATGTTTCGGACAAGATCCATGTCCAGGTAAGATCCATCCTCAATAATATCATCTGCGCTCACTGGGGTGTGTTACAGACTCCGGAGGGGCTCCTACAGCCCAAGCGCTATCATAATCATCAGCATAACCGCTGCGGCGTGCAGCCCGATCCCATAACTGTCACTCATAATCATGCTCTTAGCCTCACTCAGTCATCACTCTCCAGTCTCACGCACGGGCTCACAATGCTATGAAACTAGCTGGAACAATGATATGATGTGCCAATAAATAACAACTAAGACTGAGACATGATATGAAATGCATGAATAAGACTGAGCAGAATATCAATGAAACTAGTGAGATGACAGCAAGAAACGACCACTCGGGTCCCAACAGTATCGGCGTAAAGCCCTAACATGATAGCTAGCATGATTTATAGCTCATTTACTTAATCACATGATGGAAACACGGATTTCAGCAAGAAAGAGTCACTAAACGGTGCCATGGAATGAACCAGGTCCCGATTCTCACGGTGCACGCCCGCACGCCCGTCACTTGGCATGTGCGTCACCTGAATACTAATCACATAACACATAGTTCGGAGTTTCGAACCCTCGGAACCAAGTTGGGAAGTGTTACTTACCTCAAACCAAGCCAAAATCCTACTTCGCGACACCATTGCCTCTCGAATCTGCCTCCAAACGTCTCGAATCTAGTCAAAAGAAATACAATGCCATCAATATAGGCCAAGGAACCAATTCCACAAGAAAAATTTACTTAATTGGACACAAACCCCGAAATTCACTCAAATCCGGCCCCCGAGCCCACGTCTCGGAATCCGACAAAAATCAAAAAACAAGAAAGCTCATTCACTCACGAGTCCATACATATGAAATTCAACAAAATCTGATTCCATTTGGTCCCTCAAATCCTCAAATCAAACTCTCTAAAATCTCAAGCCCTAACCCCTCCTTTTCACCCCTAATTCCACTAATTGATTGATAAAACAACAGGAAAACACCATAGATAGGAGTACTAGAGCTCAAGCAACTTACCTCACTGAAAACCCCTTGAATCTCCCTTCAAAATCACTCCAAAAGCTCCAAAACCCGTCTTCAAAAATGGTGGAAATGAGCAAAATTCGCGAAGTCTTCAATTTATAGGTTCTGTCCAGCAAAACCGCATCTGCAGTAAAATACACGCTTCTGCGATGCCGCACCCGCAAAAAATCCATCGCAGGTGCGGAAACCACTTAAACCTTCAGAGTCGCACCTGCACCCCAGGTTTCGCACCTGCGCACACCCTTCCGCTTCTGCGGAACTGGCCACTCTCTCTTCTTCCACATCTGCGCCCCAGGTCTCGCACCTGCGGGCTTGCAGATGCGACCAATCTTCCGCTTCTGCTGACCCAGCCCTGGCCTTCCATTTTCGCATCTGTGGCTAACCAAGCGCACCTGCGACCTTGCACCTCCGGTTCCCACTCTGCAGGTGCGGAAACACCAGCAACAGCAACTTCATATGCATTTTCCAAATTCCAAACTCTCCGTTAGCCATCCGAAAATATCCCGAGACCCTCGGGACCCCAACAAAATATACCAACAAGTCATATATCAACATACGAACTTAGTCGAACCTTGAGAATAACCAAAACAACATGAAAACACCGAATTTCCCTCGGATTTAAGCCTAAGAACTTCTAAACTTCCAAATTTCACAAACGACGCCGAAATCTATCAAATCACGTCCGAATGACCCCAAATTTTACACACAAGTCAGAAATGACACCACGAGACTACTCCAACTTCCGGAATTCCGTTTCGGCCCCGATATCAAAATTTCCAGTGCCGACTAAAACCGCTAAAATTCTAACTTTTGCCAATTTAAGCCTAATTCTACCACGGACCTCGAAATGACATTCCGGACACACTCCTATGTCCAAAATCACCTAACAGAGATAACGGAGCCATCGAAATTCAAATCCAAGGTCGTTCAAACATAATCAATGCCCAGTCAACTTTCCCAACTTGAGCTTTCAAACAAGAGACTAAGTGTCTCAATTTACTCCAAAACCGATCCAGACTCGAACTAACTAACCCGGTTAGTCAAAATACAGCTGAAGAACACAAAAGAAGCAGGAAACAGGGGAACAAGGCTATAACTCTCGAAACGACCGGCCGGTTCGTTACATCCTCCCCCTCTTAAACAAATGTTCGTCCTCGAACGGGTCTAGAAACATACCTGAAACCTCAAATAGGTGTGGATTTCTGCTCCGCATCTCCCGCTCGGTCTCCCAAGTATCCTCCTCCATGGGCTGACCTCTCCACTGCACTTTCACTGAAGTTTTATCCTTTGATCTCAACTTTCGGACCTGCCGCTCCAAAATAGCCACTAGCTCCACATCATAAGTCAAATCACCATCTAACTGAACCGTGCTGAAATCCAAAACATGAGATGGATCACCGATATACTTTCGGAGCATAGAAACATGAAATACTGGATGCACACCCGACAATCTAGGTGGCAAGGCGAGCTCATAAGCCACCTCCCCAATCCTCCGAAGCACCTCAAAAGGCCCAATAAACTGAGGGCTCGGCCTGCCCTTCTTCCCAAATCTCATAACACCCTTCATGGGTGAAATCTTCAGTAGAACCTTCTCCCTAACCATATAAGACACATCGCGAACCACTTTCACCTTGGCCAATGCATCCTGAACCAAGTCTGTGCCCAAAAGCCTAGCCTCGCCCGGCTCAAACCAACCCACTGGAGATCTACATCGCCTCCTATATAAAGCCTCATACGGAGCCATCTGAATACTCGACTGATAACTGTTGTTGTAAGCAAACTCCGCGAGCGGTAGAAACTGGTCCCGTGAACCCCCAAAATCAATGAAATAAACGCGTAACATGTCCTCCAATATCTGAATAGTGCGCTCGAGCTGCCTATCCGTCTGAGGATGAAATGCTTTGCTCAACTCAACCTGAGTGCCCAACTGTCGCTGCACGGCTCTCCAAAACTGCAATGTAAACTGTGAGCCTCTATCTCAAAAGATGGAAATTGGCATTCCATAAAGGCGAACGATCTCCCTAATGTAAATCTCAGCCAACCACTCTGAAGAATAGGTAGTACACAGGAATGAAGTGCGCGGACTTGGTCAGCTGATCCACAATCACTCAAATGGCATCGAACTTTCTCAAAGTCCGTGGGAGTCCAACTACGAAATCCATGGTGATCCGCTCCCACTTCCACTCTGGAATCTCTATCTGCTGCAGCAAGCCGCCTAATCTCTGATGCTCATATTTCACCTGCTGACAATTGAGACACCGAGCTAAAAACCCCACTATATCTTTCTTCCTCCTCCACCAATAGTGCAACCTCAAATCTTGATACATCTTCGCGGCACCCAGATGTACGGAATACTGCGAACTATGGGCCTCCTCAAGAATCAACTCCCGAAGCCCATCTACATTGGGCACACATATCCGGCCCTGCATCCTCAATACCCCGTCGTCACCAATAGTCACATCTCTGGCATTATCAAGCAGAACCTTGTCCTTGAGGACAAGCAAATGAGGATCATCATACTGACGCTCTCTGATGCAATCGAATAAGGAAGACCGAGAAAACACACAAGCTAGGACTCGACTGGGCTCCGAAATATCAAACCTCACAAACCGATTGGCCAAGGCCTCAACATCAACTGTAAGAGGTCTGTAAGAGGTCTCTCACCAACAGGAAAGAACGTAAGACTACCCATACTCACTGCCTTTCTACTCAAGGCATCGGCCACCACATTGGCCTTTCCCGGATGATACAAAATAGTAATATATAGTCCTTTAGCAGCTCCAACTACCTCCGCTGCCTCAAATTGAGATCCTTCTGTTTGAACAAATGCTGCAGGCTACGATGATCAGTAAACACCTCACAAGATACACCATAGAGATAATGCCTCCAAATATTCAACGCGTGAACAATGGCAGCCAACTCCAAATCATGAACTGGGTAGTTTTTCTCATGGGGCTTCAACTGACGAGAAGCATAAGCAATCACTCTACCCTCCTACATCAACACACACCCAATGCCGACCCAAGAAGCATCACAATTTACTGTATAAGAACCTGAAGCTGATGGCAGAACTAACACTGGAGCCGTGGTCAAGGCGATCTTGAGCTTCTGAAAGCTTTACCTCACACTCATCCGACCACCTGAAAGGAGCACCCTTTTGGGTCAATTTTTCAAGAGTGATGCAATAGATGAAAATCCCTGAATGAACCAACGATAATAGCTTGGCAAACCAAGAAAGCTACTAATCTCTGTGGCAGAGGACGGTCTGGGCCAACTCTGGACCGCCTCTATCTTCTTCGGACCAACCTGAATACCCTCGATGGACACACGTGCCCAAAAAACGCCACAGAACTGAGCCAAAACTCACACTTGGAGAACTTAGAATAAAGCTTCTCCTCCCTCAACTATTGCAATACAACTCTCAAATGCTCGGCGTGCTCCTCCTGGCTACGAGAGTACACGAGGATATCGTCAATGAATAAAATAACAAACGAGTCGAGATAAGGCTGAAACACGTTGTTTATCAAATGCATGAATGCTGCTGGGGTTGGTCAGCCCAAAAAACATCACAAAGAACTCATAATGACCATATTGGGTCCTGAAAGCTGTCTTAGGAATGTCCGAGTCCCTGATCTTCAACTGGTGATACCCTGACCTGAGATCAATCTTGGAGAACACCCTCGCTCCCTCAAGCTGGTCAAATAAATCAGCAATACGAGGCAAAGGATACTTGTTCTTGATTGTGACTTTGTTCAACTACCTGTAGTCAATGCACATTCTCATAGTTCCATCTTTCTCTTCACAAATAGAACTGGTGCACCCCAAGGTGACACACTAGGCCGAATAAACCCCTTATCAAGGAGTTTCTGAAGCTGCTCCTTCAATTCCTTTAACTCTGCCGGTGCAATACGATACGGTGGAATAGGAATGGGCTGAGTGCCTGGCTCCAAAGCGATACTGAAGTCAATATCCCTGTCCGGCGGCATGCCCCACAGGTCTACAGGAAACACATCCGAAAAATCCCTCACCACCGGAACCGAATCAATCGTAGGAGTCTCTGTACTAACATCCCTCACAAAAGGCCAAATAAGAAAAAAAAACCCTTCCCAACCATCCACTGGGCCTTCAAGTATGAAATCACTCTACTGGAAACATAATCCAATGACTCTCGCCACTCAATCTATGGCACCCCCGGCATAACCAGCGTCAACGTCTTAGCGTGACAGTCCAGAATAGCATGGCACAGAGACAACCAATCCATGCCCAATATCACATCAAAATTAACCATACTAAGCAGCAAAAGGTCTACTCGGGTCTCCAAACCCCCAGTAGTCACCACATAAGACCGATATACGCGGTGCATAACAATAGTATCGCCCAAAAGAGTAGATACATGAACAGATAAAGCAAGAGACTCGTGAGGCGTATCCAAATATTGAGAAAAATATGACACCACATATAAAAAAGTGGAATCAGGATCAAATAATACAGAGGCATCCCTATGGCAAACAGAGATAATACCTGTGATCACATCATCTGAAGCAATAACATCCGGTCTGGCAGGGAGTGCATAGAAACGGGCCTGACCGCCACTTGATCGGCCTCCCCCTCTAGGGAGACCACTAGCTGACTGACCTCCACCCCGAGCTGGCGGGGCGGGTGGGGAAGTAACTGGTGCTGAAGCCGAAGGCTAAATCCTCTGCTGGGATGAACCTCCCGTAAGGCGGGGATAGAATCTCTTGATATGACCCAAATATCCACACTCAGCAACCTCTCCCTGCAAATGGCGATGGGGACTGAAGGGAGCCCTGAGCACCGGATACCCGCTAGATGAACCAGGCATAGATGAGTCCTGAGCTGAGGGTGCGTGAGACGAACTCTAAGCTGGAAGGGCACTTAGAGATGAGTGGCCACGATGTGAACTGTGAGGACCATGGCCAGATGATCCACCACGGTGACCTAGACGGGCCGTCTGAGCATGCCTGAAGGGACGACCCCTGCCGTGGTAAAACTGACCTCCAGAAGGAACACCATCAAAACTACCAGATCCCCGAGGCCTCTTGGCCTCCCCCTCAACTTGCTCTTGGCAATGAACTGACTCTATCTCTCGAGCAATGTCAACCACCTCCTCGAAAGAAGCACCCAACACTCTCTTTGGTCATAAGAATCCGTAGTTGATATGCAAGGCCATCCATGAACCTCCTGATCCTCTCCCTATCTGTAGGAACCAACCAAAGAACATGACGGGCTAACTCAGAAAACCTCATCTCATACTATGTCATAGTCATATCATCCTGACACAACTGCTCAAACTATCTGCGTAGCTCCTCTCTGGAGGGCTATGACACATACTTCTCCAGGAAGAGAACGGAGAACTGCTGCCAGGTAAAGGGTGCAGAACCAACAAGCCTACACCTCTCATAAGCCTCCTACCAAGTAAAGGCAGCTCCTGAGAACTGAAAGGTAGTGAACGAGACCCCACTAGTCCCCAGAATACCCGCTGTTCGGAGAATCCTTTGACACTTATCCAAGAAACTCTGAGCATCCTCGCCCTCTGCACCCTTGAAAGTCGGAGGCTGAAGTCTACCAAACCTCTCCAATCTACGCTGCTCGTCATCAGGCATGACTGGAACCACATAATCCTGAGCAGGTGCAACCGGTTGGGCTGGTGGTGTCCCTGGTGTCTGAAGTCCCTGAACAACCTGCTCGGGTGTACAGGCAGCGGGAGTCTGAGTGCCTCCCCCGGCCTGGGAAGTATCTGCTGTAGTAGTAACAGAGACCGCCTGAGCAAGACTGGTGCACATGTTCAGAATATGATCTAAGGTCTCCTGAAGACCTGGAATCACGAGGGGCACAGTTGGTGCCTGAGCTGGTCCCGCTGGTGCATCTACAATTGGGACCTGATCCTGTACTGGGGCAACAGGTAGATCAACAGGTGCTGCCGTAGCTGTTGTGCGGGCTACACCCCCGACCCTACTACGGCCTCAACCGCGACCTCGGCCTCTCAAGGCCCTAACTGGTGGTACTGGTGGTTGTCCATCCTGACGGGTAGCACGTGTCCTCACCATCTATAAGAGAATAGAATAACAAAAGTTTAGTTACCAGTATCAACAGATTTGCACGATAAGAATTAAAGAATGTGAAGTTTCCTAAGGGTTCTACAGCCTCTCGAAGATAAGTACAGACGACTCCGTACTGATCCGCAAGACTCTACTAAACCCGCTCATGACTCGTGAGACCTATGTAACCAGGCTCTGATACCAACTTGTCACGACCCAAAAACTAACCTGTCGTGATGGCGATTATCGTAGTACTAGGCAAGCTGATAGATTATCAAAACAAAACAATATTTTCATTTTCAAGATAATCCCAAAGCTATTGAATAATAAACCTTCATAAGGAGTTCAAATCAAAACAAAAGTGCGAAAAAAAAGCCAAACATTGGGGTGTCACTAAGTCATGAGCAACTACTACAACTGTTCGTAAAATAGCAAGACTAACATAGTCTGAGAAATAACCAAAATACACTAAAGGGAAGATAAAGAAGGAGAAGAGC
This sequence comes from Nicotiana attenuata, assembly GCF_001879085.1. NCBI lineage: Eukaryota > Viridiplantae > Streptophyta > Magnoliopsida > Solanales > Solanaceae > Nicotiana > Nicotiana attenuata. The sequence goes on from NW_017670352.1 coordinate 201,786, forward strand.
AGGACTGCGATCGCCAGGCAGCTACCTCACTATGTCTGATGATCCGCTACTCAGTAAAATCAACAACCGGTTCCGTAGAGATACCTGGATCTGCACACAAGGTGCAGGGGGTAACGTGAGTACACCAACTCAGTAAGTAACAAGTCCAAACTATGGACTGATACGTAGTGACGAACTTCACCTCAACAGGTAATAGAAATAAACTGTGCAGAAAAGTAGGCATGCTTTCAATTCAAGTATTCAGCTCAAGCAGTAAAGTAAATACATATCTGGACAATGTGAAGTATAAAGCTCAGCTAATCTCTGCGTGCCAATGCACCGAATGTATGAAAATGTACCATGTACCTCCACTCTCAAGTGCTCAACCACTCGGTACTGTATATGGGCATCCGGCGCAGGGAAGATCCATCCCGGAATATATACACATCACTGACAATAGTCAATCAGTATCGAGGAAGGCCAATCCAGCCCTGTAGAGAAGATCCATCTCCAGGTATAAATGCTTCGGACAAGATCCATGTCCAGCGAAGATCCATCCCTCAATAATATCATCTACGCTCACTGGGGGTATGTTACAGACTCCGGAGGGGCTCCTACAACTCAAGAACTATCATAATCATCAACATAACTGCTGTGGCGGGCAGCTCGATCTCATAATTGTCACTTAAAATTAGGCTCTCGACCTTACTCAGTCATCTCTCTCCAGTCTCACACACGGTCTCACAATGCCATGAAACTAGCCTGGAGCAATGTTATGATTTGCCAATAAATAACAACTGAGATTGAGACATGATATGAAATGCATGAATAAGACTAAGTACAGAATATCAATGAAAGTGAGATGACAGCAAGAAACGATTACTCGAGTACCAGCAGTATCGACGTAAAGTCCTAACATGATAGCTAGCATGATTTACAGCTCATTTACTTAATCACATGATGGAAACACGGATTTTAGCAAGAAAAAGTCACTAAACAGTGCCATGGAATGAACTAGGTCCCGATTCTCATGGTGCACGCCAGCACGCCCGTCACTTGGCATGTGCGTCACCTCAATACTAATCACATAACACATAGTTCAGGGTTTTGAACCCTCAGAACCAAGTTTGGAAGCGTTACTTACCTCAAACCAAGCATAAATCCTCTCCGCGACGCCCTTGCCTCTCGAATCGGCCTTCAAACGTCCCAAATTGAGTCAAAAGCAATACAATGCCATCAATATGGGCCAAGGAATCAATTCCACAAGAAAAAAAATACTTAATTGAACACAAATCCCGAAATTCACTCAAACCTGGCCCCCGGGCCCATGTCTCGAAATCCGACAAAAATTACAAAACTAGAAAGCCCATTCAGCCACGAGTTCATACATATGAAATTCATCAAAATCCGACTCCATTTGGTCCCTCAAATCCTCAAAGCAAACTCTCCGAAATCCCAAGCCCTAACCCCTCATTTTCACCCCTAGTTCCACTAATTAACTGATACAACAACAGGAAAACACCATAGATAGGAGTAGGTAGGTAAATTTCCCAAATTCAAAACTCTCCGTTAGCCATCTGAAAACATCCCGAGCCCCTCGGGACCCCAACCAAATATACCAACAGTCATATATCAACATACGAACTTAGTAGAACCTTCAGAACACCCAAAACAACATCAAAACACCGAATTTACCTCGGATTCAAGCCTAAGAACTTCTAAACATTCAAAATTTCACAAACGACGCCGAAGCCTATCAAATCACGTCCGAATGACCCCAAATTTTGCACACAACTCAGAAATGACACCACGAACCTACTCCAACTTCCGAAATTCCGCTTCGACCCCGATATCAAAATTTCCACTACCGACTAAAATCGCCAAAATTCTTACTTTCGCCAATTCAAGCCTAATTCTACCATGGACCTCCAAATAACATTCCGGACGTGCTCTTAAGTCCACAATCATCTAACAGAGCTAACTGAGCCATCAAAATTCAAATCCAGGGTCGTTCACACATAAGTCAACGTCCGGTCAACTTTTCCAACTTAAGCTTTCAAACAAGAGACTAAGTGTCTCAATTTACTCAAAAACCACTCCGGACCAGAACCAAGTAACCCGGTAAGTCAAAATACAGCTGAAGAACACAAAAGAAGTAGGAAACGGGGGAACGGGGCTGTAACACTCGAAACGACCGGCCAGGTCGTTACAGCATTACTAATCCCTGCATTACTAATGCGCTTTATTCAGCATTATTCTTATACACCCTACCAAACGACCCCTAGGTGTACAAAATGCATTGTGAATTTTACTTTATACTTGGGCCTATCCGATTAGGAAATTAACACGTGTATACACATTTTTGAAACGCTGTATTTTCTCTGCAAATTTAATTTGAAATAGGTTACCACACAACCAACAAATTTCTGAGGTAGGTCACACCGTTTATGTAAATTTGTGCTTAAATTAACATCAATCTTAGGTAAGACGAAATGTAGTTTTAAAATAACAATAGACTTGTCACGACCAGGAATTCCCACCATCGGGACCGTGATGGCGCCTAACACCACACTAGCTAGGCAAGCCAACGTTAGAGTATTACTAACCAATTTCCTTTATGATTCAGTAAATAATAGTAATCAAGTTAAAACCAGTGATCATAATTGCGGGAGTAAGTAAACAACTTCTTTGTTTATAAACTATTGCAAGAATTATTACTACTACTACCCAAAATCTGGTGTCACAATCCACGAACATACTATGATTTTCTACAAACATCAGTCTGAAAGAAATTACAACTATTTTGGGAATTCAGGAAAACAGTAAAGTAGAGAGGCAGAAGGGGACCCCAGGGCCTGCGGACCCCAGCAGGACTACCTTGGGTCTCCACACCGCGTAACCTGAAGCCAACCTCTCAATCAGCCACTGCATGCTCTGAAATCAGCGCAGAAAGTGCAGAGTGCAGTATCAGCACAACCGACCCCATGTACTGGTAAGTGCCGAGCCTAACCTCGACGAGGTAGTGACGAGGCTACGGCGGGGCAGTTACAATATAACCTGCATACGATGTATAGTAAAATCAGAAAGAAGAACGGAACAAAATAAATCTGTCACTTGCAAGGAACGAATACAGAACTCAATTATCTCATCAGAACCCATCTATAACCAATCCTTAAGTGAAATGCAAAACTACAGATTAACTTAACAGTAGAAGAAGGACACATAAACACATAAATTGATGCGGCGTGCTTCCTGATCCCACCATATAACCAATATCAATATGAATATTCACCCTTATTACTCCATATCAATCCACCCTTATTCCTCCTGTTGCAGCGTGCAACCCGATCCCCCCATACAATAGTAATTCACCCTTATTCCTCCTCAATATACCACCCTTTAGTTTTTGTTGCGGCGCGCAACCCGATCCCACCATATAATAGCATTTCTCCCTTATTCCTTCTCAATATATCACCCTTATTCCTCCTGTTGCGGCGTGCAACCCGATCCCAGCATATCAGTACCAATCACACAAAAAGAACAAAAGTTTCACAATTTAGCTCAAAACTCCCCACAATATTTAAACCTCAACTAAATCAAATGGAAAGCTGTACAACTATGAAACTTCACGCAATTTATACAACTCAGCGAAACCGATCCAAAATATACCATAAAACACTGATACACCGATTTGAGCCAATAATATGAGACAATGAAACTACAGAATAGCTAATACCTTCTACAATGAAAAAAAACAATATCTCACAAGTAGCAAATAAGCATGGAAATACCAATGAAGCATGTAGCAGTTAAGGCAGGGAACAATATATTAAGAACGGGAAGGGAACAGTCAAAACAGATAAATTGGCGGCGCATAGGTACTCGTCTCCTCACATATACGCCACACACATGGATTTTCACAGAGCAATTAAGTCAAGGATCCCTAATCCCTCGAGTCAAAGTTATACACAACACTTTCCTCAATCCACAGGCCACTCACTGCTCAATTACCACTTTTCCTCTACTTTCCACCTCCGAACCACTCATATCTAGTCATAATTAACTTAATAACATCAATTATCGCTAAAGAAATCAATTCCAATATATAATTATAAGTTTCCCAACATTTCCCCCAAAAAGTCAAAAACCGACCCCGGACCCGCTTGGTCAAAACTCGAGGTTCGGACCAAAACCTATTCACCCATTCACTCTCGAGCTCGAATATGTAATTAGTTTCGAAATCTGACCACAAATCGAGGTCTAAATTCCAATTATATAAAAATCCCGAATTCTACCCAAACCCCTAATTTTCACCATGAAAACCCTAGAATTTTGGTTGAATTCTTGTAAAAAGGAAGTGAAAGATTGAAAGAAATGAGTTACGAATCACTTACCTACGATTTGGGGAAGAAATGGTCTTTGAAGAATCTCCTAGAGGGGTTCATGTGTTTGGAAGTTTTGAAAAATGAGAAAAATCCCGTCTAAGTCAAGACTAATCAGCTGCAGATGTCACATTTGCGACCTGAGCATCGCATTTGCGAAGCTCGCAAATGCGAAAAAAGTATCGCAATTGCGAACCCCTGGCATTCTTGTTGCCTTCACAAATGCGAACTTCTAGTCGCAAATGCAGACCTGTTCTTCGCAAATGCGAAACTACCTACTCCCCTCCCATGCTCGCAAATGCGAGTGCGAGCCAAACCTCGCAAATGCGAGATCTATAGACTTGAAGCATACCGGCTATGTTTTCTAAGTTCATTTCACTTCGTAGCCTATCCGAAACTCACCCGAGCCCTCAGGGCTCCAAACCAAACATGCACACAAGTCTAAAAATATCATACGAACTTGCTCGTGCGATCAAATCGCCAAAATAACACCTAGAACTACGAATTTAGCACCAAATAGAATGAAATTCTCAAGAATGTTTTAAAACTTCTAACTCTCAACCAGACGTCCAAATCACGTCAAATCAGTTCTGTTTCTTACCAAATTTCACAGATAGGATATAAATATCATAACGGGCCTGTACCGGGCTCCGGAACAAAAATACGGACCCGATACCAACAAGATCAAACTTTACAAAATTTCTTCAAACCATAATAATTTCAGTGTTTCAATTTTAATCAAAAATTCATATCCCAAGCTAGGGACCTCGGAATTCAATTCTGGGAAAACGCCTAGGTCTCATATTTTACTACGGACCCAACGGTACTGTCAAAATACGGGTCAGGGTCCATTTACTCAAAACGTTGATCGAAGTCAACTAAAATTATGTTTTAGGCCAAAAATTATTATTTCATCAATTTTCCACATAAAAGTTTTATGGAAACAAGCTCGGACTGCGCACACAAATCGAGGAGGGGTGAAATGAGGTTTTGAAGGCCTCAGAACATGGGATAGAGTTCTAAAACATAAGATAACCCTTTTGGGTCAACACGTTCTCCACCTTTAAATCAACCGTTCGTCCTCGAACGGACATAGAAAATTACCTGAGCTGGTGAAAAGGTCGGGATATCTGCTCCGCATATCAAACTCGGACTTTCAAATCCAATAGTAGGTAAAACCGACCGAAACCCCTGCTTTTGCCAGCATGACAGCAAGCACGGACTGGCAGCAAGGAGTCAATTTCGAGTTTTTTGTTGATCAGGCGACACCCGGATTTGAACTGGGGACCGAACCGAGGCTGGGGTAGATAGAGGAAGAGAAGATTTATTGAATGCTCTCGGGAGCAAAAGTCAAAACAAGAAGGACAAAGAAGTCTCTTCCACTCCTCTAGAGGTTGAGGATGAGGAAGTGATGGGGACGACGATGCTCGTGCAAGATAAGATGACGACTGGCTGACTTACCGAACAGACGGAATTTAGATTGTTCTTATTAAAGGAAAGAGCCGAATAGACAAAGGGTTTACATGACCGCTCGCTTGTTCCTCCACAGATAGACTCCCAACCACAGGAACTAATGGTTGATATGGTTCCTCCGCCGGTTCCTCGGGGGGAAGGGTATGTGCGACTCGTTTAGATCATGAGCTGGCACAAAAGCAAGAAAACGACTTTTACAGCGTGCTGCTAGGCGAAGCAGCCCGAATGCTGCACCCTAGATGGCGAAAGTCCAGTAGCCGAAAGCATCACTAGCTTATGCTCTGACCCGAGTAGCATGGGGCAGTTGGACATCCATCGCTGCCGTGATGACGCGGTTGAATGTTCATTCGATCCAACACCCGGCCGGGAACTCCATTCAATTAGCCGGGCATAAGCTCTCCCCTTGCTTTGCTCATTTTCTCTTGATACGCTGGTGTGAGTTTGTCAAATGCTCGACAAGCCGCTACATTAGCGGCGTCCAGGTAGCTGCCTCAACATGCTGACCTCTCCACTGCACTCGAACCGAAGAATAACTCTTCGACCTCAACTGATGAACCTACCGGTCTAGAATAACTCCTGGCTCCTCCTCGTAGGTCAAATCCTTATCCAACTGGATCGTGCTGAAATCTAACACGTCGGATGGATCGCCGTGATACTTGTGAACCATGGACGCATGAAACACTGGATGTACCACTGATAAGCCTGGTGGCAACGAAAGTCTGTAGGCCACCTCTCCCACTCGCTCAAGGATCTCAAAAGGCCCGATATACCTAGGGCTTAACTTGTCCTTCTTCCCAAACCGTATCACACCCTTAGTGGGTGATACCCGAAGCAACACTCTCTCTCCGACCATGAATGCCACATCACGAACTCTACGATCGGCATAATTCTTCTGCCTGGGCTGAGTTGTGCGAAGTCTATCCTGAATGATCTTAACCTTATCCAAGGCATCCTGTACCAAATCTTTACCCAATAACCGAGCCTCCCCCGGCTCAAACCATCCAACCGGCGATCGACACCGTGTACCATATAATGCCTCATATGGAGCCATGGATGCTCCACTGATAACCGTTGTTGTAGGCAAACTCCGCTAACGTTAAGAACTGATCCCAAGAACCTCCAAAGTCAATAACACAGGCGCGGACCATATCCTCCAAAATCTGAATAGTACGCTCGGACTGTCCGTCCGTTTGAGGAAGAAATGCCGTGCTCAACTCGACAACTCACGCTGTACTACCCACCAAAAGTGCGAGGTAAATTGCGTACCTCGATCAAAAATGATAGACACGGGCACACTGTGAAGAAGAACGATCTCACGGATATAAATCTCTAACAACTGCTCCGAAGAATAGGAAACTACCACAGGAATGAAGTGCGCTAACTTTGTCCGTCTATCCATAATAACCCAAACTGCATCGAACTTCTTCTGATCCGTGGGAGTCCAACAATGAAATCTATAGTGATACGCTCCCACTTCTAGTCAGGAATCTCTATCTTCTGAAGCAAACCACCAGGTCTCTGATGCTCGTACTTTACTTGCTGATAATTTAAACACCGAGCTACATATGCAACAATATCCTTCTTCATCCTCCTCCACCAATAATGCTGCCGCAAGTCCTGATACATCTTGGCTGTGCCTGGATGAATTGAATATCGGGAACTGTGAGCCTCCTCTATAATAAACTCACGAAGTCCATCCACATTAGGCACACTAACACGACCCTGCATCCTCAAAACTCCATCATCTCCAACCGTAACCTGCTTGGCATCACCGTGCCGCACCGTGTCCCTAAGGACAAGCAAATGAGGCTCATCATACTGCCGCTCCCTGATGCGCTCAAACAAAGAAGACCAAGCAACTGTGCAAGCTAAAACATGACTAGGCTATGAAACATCCAACCTCACGAACTGATTGGCTAAGGCCTGAACATCTAATGCAAGTGGTCTCCCACCAACTGGAATGTACGCAAGGCTGCCCATACTAGCTGACTTCCTACTCAAAGCATCGGCCACCACATTGGCCTTCCCAGGATGATACAAAATGGTGATATCATAGTCTTTCAATAGCTCCAACCACCTCCTCTGCCTCAAATTGAGCTCTTTCTACTTGAACAAATACTGCAAACTCTTATGATCCGTGAACACCTCACACGACACGCCATATAGATAGTACCTCCAAATCTTTAGCGCGTGAATAATGGCTGCCAGCTCCAAGTCATGAACTGGATAATTCTTTTCGTGAAACTTTAGATGCCGTGAAGCATATGCAATAACCTTGCCACCCTGCATCAATACCGCACCAAGTCCAATACGAGATCCGCCACAGTATACTGTATAGGGCCCTGAACTTGGGGGCAACACCAACACCGGCGACGTAGTCAAAGCTGTCTTGAGCTTCTGAAAGCTAACTTCACACTCGTTTAGCAATCTGAACGGGGCACCCTTCTGGTTCAACCTGGTCATCGGGGATGCTATAGATGAGAACCCCTCCACAAACCGGCGGTAATAACCCGCCAATCCCAAGAAACCTCGAATCTCTGTAACCGATGTGGGTCTAGGCTAGTCCTTGACTGGTACTGAATCCATGGAAGGAACTTCCACACTAGAATCACGAACACAAGCCAAATAAGCCAAGCACCCCTTCTCAACCATACGCCGAGTCTTCATATATGAGATAACCCTGCTGGTAGAATGACCAGGAGTCCCTCTTTACTCTAATCGAGGCAACCCCAGCAAGGCTAAGGTTACGGTCTTGGCGTGACAGTCCAATATAGCATGATAAGGTGACAACCAATCCATCCCCAAAATGACATCGAAATCAACCATATTGAGAAGAGATCTACGCTAGTCTCAAGACCCCCAATACTAACCACACACAAGCAATAGACACGATCTACAACACTAGAATCCCCCACCGGCATGGACACATACACGAGAGCACTCAAAGAATCACGAGGCACAACCAAATATGAAACAAAGTAAGATGACACATAAGAGTATGTAGACCTTGGATCAAATAGAACTGAAGCATCTCTACTGCAAACTGAAATAGTACCTGTGATAACAGCATCGGATGACTCAACCTCAGGCCTGATCCGGGAAAGTATAGGGGCTGGGACCCACCATTCTGAACCATCTGGGATGGCCTCTTGTTGACTGGCCTCCACCTCTAGCGGCCTGACCTCTACCTCTAGCTCCCTAACCTCTACCTCTGGCTCCCTGACCCCTACCTCTAGCTGGCTGAGCAGGCGGTGCTGGAACCATGGCACGAGAACCCTGATGCTATGGCTGAACACCCAATAATCTCGAAAAGGTCCTCCGGATATACCCATACTCACCACACTCGAAACATCCATCATGATACTGCGGCTGTGGAAACTGAAACTGACCCCGACGGGCTGACTGACCGCGATAATAACTTTGAAGAGGAGGTGCTCTGATAGGAGCTGGTGGTGCACTATAAGCTGGCTGCCCTGAAGGAGGTACATAAGGATCACGACTCCCTGAAGCTCCATGGGATGAATGAAGTGCTGAATGAAACGGCCTAGGAGGATGGCCCAATTCCAAAAGTTCCTCGACCTCCAGATGAGGCCCCACTGAATCCACCGGAGTGACGCGGCCTCTTGTCAGACCCCTGACCACTCCCCTAAGATAGAACCATCTCAACTCGTATGGCCACATTGGATGCATCCTGGAAAGAAATCTCACTCCCTGTCTCCTTAGCCATCTGCAATCTGTTAGGCTGAGCAAGTCCCTTAATAAACCTCCTCACCCTCTTTCTCTCGGTGGGAAGTATAAGAAGAGCATGACGGGCCAAATCAATAAAGCGGGTCTCGTACTGAGTGACGGACATACTGCCCTGCTGGAGACGCTCGAACTACCTACGATAGTCCTCTCTCAGTGTAACATGAAGGAACTTCTTGAGAAATAGCTGAGAGAACTGATCCCAAGTCAAAGTAGGCGACCCGGCTGGTCTAGTCAACACAAAATTGTTCCACCATCTCTTGGTGGAACCTGACAGATGAAATGCCGCAAAGTCGACCCCATTGGTCTCCACTATCCCCATGTTCCGTAACACCTCATGACAATTGTCCACATAGCCCTGGGGATCCTCTAAAGATGTACCACCATTGTGAACTGGGAAAGCTTGGTAAACCTATCCAATCTCCAAAAAGCCTTAGAAGATATAGCTGACCCATCACCGGTCTGTACTGCAATAGCCGGCGGAACTACCCCAACGGGCTGGGCTGCTAGAGTCTGAAACTGAGGAGTCATCTGCTCCGGAGTGTGGGTAGCAGGAGTCTTTGCTCCTCCCCCAGCCTGAGAGACGGCTGGTGCTACAGGAAATGTGCCTGTGCCACACTTGTAACACCCCGTAAATTCGGCTTAGATATGAATGAGGTAAAGGAGTAGTAGGGTTATATTTTGGACATGTGAAGTCCCATCGGGATGATTATGGGAGAAAATAGTTGTTTTAAAATCAAGATAGAAGGTGAGGGCCTGGACGTATTTTAGAAGAAAAAAAAGGATAGTATGCTACCGTAGAACAGGGCCGGATGGTGAGGGAAGTTAGAATAACCTTATGCCTTACTTTAGTTATCCAAAGTAGAACAAGAAAATGTGATTCTAGCAAGTGTTTAGTAAAAGAATATTAAGTAAGTTTCGAGTTGATACAGTGAATTAGCACTTTCAGCAGAGCTAGTAGAGGTACAATTTGATTCACTTAGCCAGGTTAACTCTGGTGAGTGGATGACAGTTTGAAATACCGAAGGTGTGTTAGAACCCAAAGAGTTTAAGTTAAACTCGAAGTACAGTGGCAGGGGGAAAAAATTAGCTAGCAATGGGAGCACAAACTATAGAACAATAGCCTTTAGGAATTATCATAATATGGTTTCTCCAGGATTGACAGTGTAAACAGAGTTAAATTATTAAGATTGTATATGATAGTTGTGAATACATTAGCTTTCCGTTAAGTGAATAATTTAGTTTTACCTAGTAAGAAAGATTTCTCAGGAGTAAGTTGAAAGATGAGTCGTCATTGACGTAGAGTGCAAAGAATTGCAGAAAATAAGGAAAGTTATTTGGATCCCAACAAAAAGAGAAGGATCCACAAGTATAAGACCTTTGGTCTAAGGGGTGATGTGAAAATTTTAAGTAATTCCAGTTAGAGATTTGAAACCCGAATAGTTAGCATGGGATATGAAAAATAAAATCATTTGGGTAATGAGGGGAAATAGTATAATTACCACAAGGAATATGTCTAGCATGTGTAAGAAACACAAAGTGAGTAGAATGATCACCGAGCTTAGTTATTGATGATAAAGTGATCACAGAAAAGCTATAAAATCATGCCTATTTATGTGTCACGAGGGTAGTGCCATTGCACGAGGCTCTAGGCTTCGGAGTACTGGTCAAAGACTTGGCTCACAATAATTCTATAAGTGTATTCAGGAAGTGCTTAAGAAGATAATCAAGTGTGGGAAGTATAACTCTTGATTGAGGTAGATAAGACAACTCTGCTGAAAGAAGTTCACCGCTTAGCCTATCTAGGAGTTCAATTTGCATACTCCAAAGATAGTAGAGTTGTTGTCTAGAATATGACTTGTTCCCCCTTAGTAGGCGAAGTGAAGGAGAAATAGTTTGATGATCGCTACTTGTTGTAGCTGAAAGAGGGGATTCACAGGCATAAAATGATAGCTTTGGAATAAGGGGCAGATGATAGTACTTTGAGGTACCACGACAGATTGTGTGTTCCAGACATAGATGGACTTAAAGAGGTAAGATCATGCTAGAAGCCCAGAACTTCAGGTATTCTATTTACTCAGGTACCACAAATATGTATCATGGTCTTAAGGAGGTTTATTGGTGGATCAACATGAAAAAGAATGTCACAGACTTTGTGGCCAAATTGTCCAAATTGTCAGCAAGTAAAAGTTGGGCAGCAGAAAGCCTAGTGTTTTATCACAGAATAAACATATTTTGAGTGAAGATGGTAAATATGGAATTTATAACAGGATTATCTTACTCATTTTAAAAGCATGATTTGACTGGATGATTGTAAATTGACTTACCAAGTCAGCATACTTCTTGCCAGTAAAGACTACAGATTCAGTAGAGGATTATGCCAAGTTGTATATCCAAGAAATCGTCAGAGTGCATGGGACCCCATTAGTGGTGCATGAACTTTAGAAGTCCTTCATAAAGGATTAGGCACAAGTTTTTCATCCTCAGAAAGATGGCCAGGCAGAGCACATTATTCAGACACTTGAGGATATTTCCTTGATGTTAAAAGTAATTGGGATGATCAAATGCCTCTCATTGACCTTGTTAATAATAACCTACCACTCTAGTATCAAGATGGCACCGTGCGAGACTCTGTATGGGCAAAGGTGTAGATCGCCAATTGGTTGGTTCGAAGTTGGAGAAGTGGAGTTGTTAGGACCCGATTTAGTCTATCAGACTATAGAGAAAGTTAAGTTGATTCAAGAGTGTTTGAAGAAAACTTAGAGCCGCCAATAGTCCTATTCGAGCATGTGGCATAGAGACCTAGAGTTTCAAGTTGATGATTGGGTGTTTCTGAAAGTTTCGCTTATGAAAAGCGCTATGAGATTTGGGAAGAAGGGGAAGCATAGTCCCTGCTATATTGGGCCATATAGATACTTGCGAAGGATCGGTCAATTAGCTTATGAGTTGGAGTTGCCACCCTAATTAGTGGTGGTACAGCCAGTATTTCACGTGTCATGTTATAGCATTCAAGTTTCCAGTACTCAGATACTCATATCAGTTCAGTACTCAGATACTCATGTCAGCTCAATGCTCAGCTACTCATGTTAGTCCAATACTTAGACATTCATGCCAACTTAGTACTCAGATTACTCAAATAATCGTGCCAGTTCAATATTCATATATCCATGTTAGTTCAGTATTCACGTATCTATGGCAGACCAATATTCAGGCAACGCAGTTGTCATTCAGTTCAGTATCTCAACAATTCAGTAATCATGTATTCATTCATTTAGTATGCAAGTGTTAATGAAAGTTCATGTTTCCACCAGACCTGTTTAAAGTCCGGAGTTAGCAGAAGTTACAGCCAGGACCATCATTCGAGGACGAATGATTCCAAAGGGGAGATAATGTAACACCCCGTAAATTCGGCTTAGGTATGAATGAGTTAAAGGAGTAGTAGGGTTATATTTTGTATATGTGAAGTCCCATCGAGATGGTTATGGGAGAAAATAGTTGTTTCAAAATAAGATGGAAGGTGAGGTGCATAAGATTTGACAAAATCGACTAAGTTTGAAGAAGGTCTGTATTCTAGCAGGGCTTCGTAAGGATGTGTAAGGAATTTAGGACAACACAAAGCATGAAAGTTGTAGGCCTTTGAAATAGCTTTCCAACGATATATTGTGAAATCCAAACGGAGCTCTGTGCAAAAGGTTATGCCCGTTTTAAAGAATGGTGCGTAACCACCGCGTTCGGCCGCGTTTGACCGCGACCGCGGTCGTGAGGCAGTGCTCCAGCTATTTACCGCGGTCGGGACCGCAGTCAGGCCTACTGGGACGTGGTGGCCGACTTGGGAAGTCATTTTTTTAGCCCTATTTCGTCCCCCACAGCCCTAAAACATAAAAACTTGCTCTAGAAATGAAAGCTCTCAAAAACCTAACTCCTTAAGGGTCCTCCACCACCCAAGGTAAGTTCTAATTGTGATTCTAATTTAATTTCAATTTTGCAATATCTTATTAACATGGGTAAACCCTCCAAATCATTAGATATTTGATTGGGGCATCATTGTTGAGAGAAGAAACCCTAGAACTCGAATTCAAGAAGACTGAACGTCAAAAAGGTAATATCTTCACCCTCTAATTGATTCTATCATTGAATTCATGATTATAGACTCTAGTTCATGAGATATGAGTTGATGGGTTTGATAGGAAGCATGAACGGTTATAGGTTTGGGTTGTTGATTGTTAATTATTGGTTAAAAGTGTTGTGTATCTTATGGGTGAAGAAGAATGATTTGGGGATGTCTCTTAGTAATGTTTAATGGCTACTCGCGTGATTTGGAATAGAGTAATTAAAACCTTCTAGGTAAAAAATTAACGAGCTCCATCTAATAACTTCTATGAATATACACTAGGTTGCACAAAAAAGTCATTTTTGGATCAATCCAAAGCCCAAAAAGGTTTTTAGAAGGTCTTTTCTTTCATATTCGATTTCTTCATTCTGGATTTCTCCATTCCTTCCTATATGCCTTTCTAGAACCCGTCTAAGTAATTTGATTATAAAAAATTTGAGATTTTAAAATTTATCTAGGAGCAAGAGAATGTCTTGTTGGGTGTAGAAATACCATTAATAAGGGATATAAAGCTTTATGTCACCAAGTGTTTGAGAAAATTCCAAGTGACCAAAATATGAGTATTATTCCTAATATGGAATCCCTTTGACTTGTATTGATATAGATTAAAGTTTAAAGGGTTGGCAAACGTTGTATTACACTCAAGAGCAGGAAGTTAAGGTATGTGAGGCTAACTCTCTATGTTTGGGAATTTTAATGATTCTCCCTACACTACGTTTCTGTTACGACGTTACCAATTGCCTCAGAAATATAGTTAAGCCTAGTTCCTTGAATAGTTGCAGAACTTCTATTCTCTAGCTTCGTAACTCGTTCATGACTTTCATTCTGAACGTTGTGAAATCAGTGCGTAATCAATATAGACTTGGGTTTGATGCCCAGGAGTCTCAGTCTAGATTACTCAGCATGTCATAAACAGTTGAAGTTTCAATTTTCATAATCAGTTCATGAATACATGTCTTAGTCTAGCTCTATTAAGCATTCAAGTATCATGTAACTCAGTATGGTTCAATATTTCAGCATCATGTATTTCAGTATGATTCTCAGTTCCTGAATGTTGAACACCTGTATTTAGGCCTGAGGCCGTAGTTTATATGCTTTATGCATACTTGGGCCTAAGGCCGTAATTTATGCTTTATGCATGTTTGGGCCAGAGGCCGTAGTTTATGCTTTATGCAATTTTGGGCCTGAGGCCGTAGTTTATGCTTTATGCATGTTTGGGCCTGAGGCCGTAGTTTATGCTTTATGCATGTTTGGGCCTGAGGCCGTAGTTTATGCTTTATGCATTTTTGGGCCTGAGGCCGTAGTTATGTATACGTATACTTGGGCCTGAGGCCGTAGCTTGTGCACATATATATTGAGCCCGAGGCCGTAGCTTATTCAGATAAACAGGTTGTTCATCATTCAGAAAAGGGAGTATTCATATCCTTACTCCTTTGTTTCAGTTCAGTTATCAATTATCAGTTATCATTTCAGTTATCAATTATCAATTATCATTTCAGTTATCAGTTATCAGTTATCAGTTATCATTTCAGTTCAGTTTCGATATTTATCATTTCAGTTATCAATTATCAATTCTCAGTTATCAGCTCGGTTTCAGTTTCAGCATTTATAATTCTTTCTTTCAGTTGCTTTACATACCATTGCAATTCAAATGTACTGACGTCCCTTTTGCCCGGGGCCTGCATCTCACGATGCAGGTAATGATTTACAGGTTGACGATTCAGAGCGCTAGGATTCTCGTACCAGCTATTTGGTGATCCCCAGTTCTTTCGGGGCATTATCATTACCTTACAGTCTTCAGTATTTTCACACAGTCAGTATTTTCAATATTTCATTAGAGGCTTGATAGACTAGAGTAACAGCTAGACAGAGTCGCAGGCTTTTCATATTAAGCTATGTTTGCTACAAAGATGTTTCAGAATTGTATTAGTATTTCCGCACTTTGATTTATATCATCCAGACTTTCATATACTAGCATGTGTTAGTTTATCTTCATTCATTATGTTATGATATCACATGTTGATTTAGCCAGCTAGTTGGTTCGCTCGGTCACATGTAGTCAGGCACCGAGTGCCTTGTTACGTCCAGGCCCAGGTTCGGGGCATGACAAAGCTCTCCATGAGGCCCACTAGACGGACCAAAGCATCATGAAGTACCGGGGTTGCGATGAACCCCTCTGGAACCTGAGATGGCCCTGCTAGAACAGTCTGGGCTGGAGCCTCCTCATCAAACTCTACATGAGGCTCCGCCGCTGGTGCTGTTGCTCGAGCTCTAGGCTGAGCCCTGCCCCTGCCTCGGCTTCTAGCATAGCCTCGGCCTCGTTCTCTGCCCCTCGTAGGAGCTGCCACTGGGGACTCTAGCTGCTGCTAAGCTGATGAAGCGGTATGTGTCCTCGCCATCTGCGAATGAACAAGGGTAGAGAGTTTAATTAGCATTGAGAGATCAAATCTGATGACAGGGAAGAATAGAAGTGAATTTGTTCCTAAACTCTGTAGCGTCTAGGGGATAAGCACAGACGTCTCCATACCGATCCCTCAGACTCTACTAAGCTTGTTCGAGAATTGTGAGACCTAGGTAACCTAGTGCTCGGAAACCAACTTATCACGATCCAAAATTCCCACCATCGGGACCGTGATGGCGCCTAACATCACACTTGCTAGGCAAACCAACGTTAGAGTATTAATAACCAATTTCCTTTATGATTCAGTGAATAAAAGTAATCAAGTTAAAACCAATGATCATAATTGCAGAAGTAAGTAAACAACTTCTTTGTTTATAAACTATTGCTAGAACTATTACTACTACTACTACTACAAACCAGAATCCGGTGTCACAATCCACGAACATGCTATGATTTTTTTACAAACATCAGTCTGAAAGAAATTATAACTATTTTGGGAAACAAGGAAAACAGTAAAGTAGAGAGGAAGAAGGGGACGCCAGGGCCTGCGGACGCCGGCAAGACTACCTTGGGTCTCCACACCGCTTAACCTGAAGCCAACCTCTCAATCAGCCTTGCCTGCTCCGAAATCAACACAGAAAGGGCAGAGTGCAGTATCAGTACAACCGACCCCATGTACTGGTAAGTGCCTAGCCTAACCTCCACGAGGTAGTGACGAGGCTATAGCGGGGCAATTACAATATAACCTGCATACAATGTATAATAAAAGCATAAAGAATAACAGAACAAAATAAAACTGTAACTTGAAAAGAACGAATACAGTACTCAATTATCCCATCAGAACTCAGCTATAACCAATCCTTAAGTGAAATGCAAAACTACAAAATAACTTCATAGTAGAAGAAAGACACATAAACACATAAAATGATGCGGCGCGCATCCCGATCCCACCATATAACCAATATCAATATGAATATTCACCCTTATTACTCCATATCAATCCACCCTTATTCCTCCTATTGCGGCGTGCAACCCGATCCCACCGTACAATAGTAATTCACCCTTATTCCTCCTCAATGTACCACCCTTATTGCTCCTGTTGTAGCGCGCACCCCGATTCCACCATATAATAGCATTTTACCCTTATTCCTCCTCAATATATCACCCTTATTCCTCCTGTTGCGGCTTGCAACCCGATCCCACCATGTCAATACCAATCACACAATAAGAACAGAAATTTCACAATTTAACTCAAAACTCCCCACAATATTTAAACCTCAACTAAAACAAACGGAAAGCTGTATAACTATGAAACTTCACGCAATTTATACTACTCAGCGAAACCGATCCAAAATATACCATAAAATACCGATAAACCGATTTGAGCCAATAATATGAGACAATGAAACTACGGAATAGCTAATACCTTCTACAATGAAAAAAACAATATCTGACAAGTAGCAATTAAGCATGGAAACACCAATGAAGCATGTAGCAGTTAAGGCAGGGAACAATATATTAAGAACGGGAAGGGAACAGTCAAAACAGATAAATTGGGGGCGCATAGGTACTCGTCAGCTCACATATACTCCACACACATGGATTTTCACAAGCAATTAAGTCAAGGATCCTTAATCCCTCGAGTCAAAGTTAGACACAACACTTTCCTCAATCCACAGGCCACTCACTGTTCAATTACCACTTTTCCTCTAGTTTCCACCTCCGAACCACTCATATCTAGTCATAATTAACTTAATAACATCAATTATCGCTAAAGAAATCAATTCCAATACATAATTATAAGTTTCCCAACATTTTCCCCAAGAAGTCAAAACCGATCCGGGTCCGCTTGGTCCAAACTCGAGGTTCGGACCAAAACCCATTCACCCATTCACCCCCGAGCTCAAATATCTAATTAGTTTCGAAATTCAACCTCAAATCGAGGTCTAAATTCCAATTATACAAAAATCCCTAATTCTACCCAAACCCCCATTTTTCACCATGAAAACCCTAGATTTTTGGTTGAATTCTTGTAAAATGAAGTGAAAGATTGAAAGAAACGAGTTAGGAATCACCTACCTATGATTTGGGGAAGAAATGGTCTTTGAAGAATCGCCCAGAGGGTTTCTTGTGTTTGGAAGTTTTGAAAAATGAGAAAAATCCCTTCTAGGTCAAGACTTATCAGCTGCAGATGTCGCATTTGCGACCTGAGCTTCGCATTTGTGAAGCTCGCAAATGTGAGAACAGTATCGCAATTGCGAACCCCTCACATTCCTGCAGCCTTCGCAAATGCGAACTTCTAGTCGCAAATGCGAACTTGGACTTTCGCAAATGCGGACTTGTTCTTCACAAATGCGAAACTACCCAGTCCCCTCCCATGCTCGCAAATGTGAGGCTCGCAATTGCGAGCCAGACCTCGCAAATGCAAGATCTGCAGACCTGAAGCATACCGGCTATGTTTTCTAAGTTCATTTCACTCTGTAGCCTATCCGAAACTCACCCGAGCCCTCGGAGCTCCAAACCAAACATGCACAAAGTCTAAAAATATCATACGATCTTGCTCGCGCGATCAAATCGCCAAAATAACACCTAAAACTACGAATTTAGCACCAAATTGAATGAAATTTTCAAGAAAGTTTTAAAACTTCTAACTTCTCAACCGGACGTCCGAATCACGTCAAATCAGTTCCGTTTCTTACCAAATTTCACAGATAGGATATAAATATCATAACAGACCTGTACCGTGCTCCGAATAAAAATACGGACCCGATACCAACAAAATCAAACATTACCAAATTTCTTTAAACCATTATAATTTCAGTCTTTCAATTTTAAAGAATTCATATCTCGAGCTAGGGACCTCGGAATTCGATTCCGGGCATACGCCCAGGTTCCATATTTTACTACGGACCCACCGGGACCGTCAAAATACGGGTCTGGGTATGTATACTCAAAACTTTGACCTAAGTCAACTAAAATTAACTTTTTAGGCCAAAAATTATTATTTCATCAATTTTCCACATAAAAACTTTCCGGAAACACGCGCAGACTGCGCACGGAAATCGAGGAGGGATGAAATGAGGTTTTGAAGGTCTCAAAATACGAAATCGAGTTCTAAAACATAAGATGACCCTTTTGGGTCATCACAAGACTCGAGCTTTGATATTTGAAGGAGGTCTTTGTCTAAAAAACATGCATATGTCAATTTTTTATTTTTTTTACCAAATTTGATTCCCCTTTAGCTTCTAGCTCTATGTTTTATGTCAAAATATTTATTTACAACAAATGAAAGTAAATTGTTGTATGTGAATATTTGTTTGTTATAGTTTGTTCTATTTATACATTCAACATGTAGACTTTGTTGGTGAGAATTTATCACTTCAGATTTTTGCCATCTCAGTGTAATTTGTTTCTAGGTTTCATTGACATTCCTAATACTTAGCTAAAAGTTTAAGTGATTTTTGGTTACTTAATAGTTATTCTTCACACTCTATAAACATAGAAAATAAACAAAATTATCCATTTACTATAATTATCTAATCTTCATTGACATTCGTAATACTTGGGTAAAGTTAAGTAATTTTTTTACTTTTTAGTAATTAATACTCTCCCGGTTCATAATATTTGACTTTTTAGTCTTTGACACACCCCTTAAAAAGATATGAACTTCTAGAGAACAAAAGATGTATTCACTAAATTACCCTGAATTAATAGTTACTTTAACACATTATGATATGTAAATAAGGACAAATTTTGGAAAAATAAAATTAACTCTTTCTTGATTATGTAAAAGGACACTTATTTTGGACCAAAATAAAAAGGCTAAAAAGTCACTTATTATGGACCGCAGGGATTAATAAATATTCCCTCTGTCTTATATCATGTGTCGTGTTTCTCTTTTACACGCCCCTTAAAAATATTAATTAGGAAAGAAAATGGACTATTCTACCCTTATTTATGTCTAATTATATAATCTCTCTTCATTGAATGTTTATTCTATATATGTGTTATCTCCATCTTCAGGAACAATTATTACTAAGGGTAAAAAAGAAAGAAAGAAATAATCAATGTTGTCTTGAACTTTTAAAATAACAAATAATTTAAGACAACTATTTTTAGTAACCACGACTGTTAATATATGACGATGGGAGTAACCAAAAAGGAGGCCTAGAATTAATCATCTGTGAAAACTTACCTGAGCAAGTGAAATGAGTAGGACAAGAGCAACAGGCGATTTCATTGTCATTTCAATAGGAGTATTAAGTTATATATTGATCTTTGCTATATTGTATGAGCTTACATAGTCAAGTTAGGCTATTATAAAACCATATTGCAGGCAACAAGTTATTGTCAAGTTTCAACGTTATTCACGCACTTCTGTAGGGCCAAAAGATTTTGTAATATCCAATATGATACAAGACTATATATTATCAATAAAAATACATATCTACGTACAATGAGAGACATGCAGTAAATATAAACAAATGGAAGGATACACCAATTTGCTTCTTTGACACAAATATTATTAGCGACCAAATCTTTCATCCATTTCTGTTTGATATGGTTTGTTATAAATAAATCATTTAAGTAGGCTCCATTTGCTCATAAATAATACTGTTGCGTATTCACGTTTTAGTGTTTGCAAATATCAGATCTGGCGATCAGTATTTGCGATATTGCTTTTTGTATTTAAGATAGTGGTGAAATATTGAAATTATCTGTTCACCTAATGCTAGATCATTTCTAAGATAGCCATATGAGTTCTGCTTCTTTTTTCTTTCTTTTTTTTCTGTCTTTAACTTTTGCAGTCTAAATATTTTGCTTCAAATAAAAGAAAAAGAGAGATGATTTAAATAAAATAAATTTGCTATATATTGAAAGCAATTATGTTGCAATTAAGGCATATGAATAGAGGATGCCTCTCTTGGAAAACCCTATAAATGTTTAGGATATTCACAAAGAGATCAACAACAACAACAACAACAACAACCACCTAGTATAATCCTACAAGTGAGATCTCGGGAGGGTAGGATGTACCCAGCCTTACCCCTAACCTGGAAGGGCAGAGAGGTTGTTTCCGATAGACCCTCGACTAAAGAAGGTGAAAGCAGTCCTAATAGCAAGACAATTAATTAGAAAACTAAATCGAAGATAGCAACAGAGAATATGAAAGGGGTGTTGATAGCAAGTAATAGGAAAATAATATATTTAGAAACTAAAACCAAGGCAGCAAACGAGAATATGAATAAAGTACTGCTAGCAAACTACGGAATTACCGATGGCAAGTAATAACAAAACAAGACATGCAAATATAGCAAATTAAGGAGAAAAAAAGGGTACCGTACTAGCACTAATACTATCGAACTAGAGAGGACAAAGGGAAACACACGACTACCTATTAATTAACCTTCTACCTTAATTTTCAACCTCCACGCCCTTCTATCTACGGTCACATCATCGGTTACCTCAAGTTGCGCTATGTCCCACCTAATCACCTCTCCCAAGACTTCTTTGGCCTACCTCTACCCCTCCTCTCACCTCCTATGGCCAACCTCTCACATCTCCTGACTGGGGAATCTGTGCTTCTCCTCTTAACATGCCCGAACCATCTCAACCTTATCTCACGCATCTTTGCCTCCACAGGGGCCACTCCCACCTTGTTCCGAATAACTTCATTCCTAATTATATCCAACCTAGTATGCCTACACATCTATCTCAACATCCTCATTTTCGCTACGTTCATCTGCTGGACATGGGAGTTTTTGACTGGCCAACACTCTGCCCCCATACAACAGAGGCGGTCTAACCACTACCTTGTAGAACATACACTTAAGTCTCAACGGCACATTCTTATCACACAAGACACTGGAAGCGAGCCTCCAATTCATTCACCCTACTCCGATACGGTGTGTGAAATCCTCATCTATCTCCCTATCCTTCTGAATTATAGATCCGAGATACTTGAAAATCTCTCTCCTGGGTATGACTTTCGTATCGAGTCTCACATCCCCGTCCGCCTCTTGGGTAACACTGCTGAACTTGCACTACAAGTATTTTGTCTTGGTCCTGCTCAACTTGAAATCCTTAGACTCCAGAGTATGTCTCCAGACCTCCAGCCTCTCATTAACGCCACCTCACCTCTCATCAATCAGGACTATGTCATCCGCAAATAACAAGCACCAAGGCACCTCCCCTTGAATGTGATGCGTCAAAGAATCCATCGCCAAGGAAAACAAAAATGGGCTTTGTGCTAATCCCTGATGCAACCCCATCTCAACCGGAAAGTAGTTAGAGTCTCCTCCTACTGTCCTAACCCGTGTCTTAGCTCCATCATACATGCCCTGAATCACTCTAATATACGCTACAAGCACTTTTCTAGCCTCGACACATCTCCATAGAACCTCTGTCGGGACTTTGTCATAGGCTTTCTCCAGGTCAATGAAAGCAAATCCTTCTTCACCACCCTATACTGCTCCACCAACCCCCTCACAATGTGAATGGCCTCAGTAGTCGACCGTCCCGACATGAAACCAAACTGGTTCTCGAAAATGGATACATACCTCCTCAACCTCCCTTCAATCACCCTCTCCCACACTTTCATCGTATGGCTTAACAACTTGATACCCCTATAGTTGTTGCAGTTTTGGACATCCACCTTGTTCTTGTACAATGGGATCATCGTACTCCACCTCCACTCTTCGGGCATCTTTTTCGTCCTAAAATGACGATAAACAACCTAGCAAGCCATTTCAAGCCCTCCTTACCCACACTCTTCCTGAATTCCACCAGGATCTCGTCCAGCCCAGTCACTCTACCCCTACTCATCCTGCGCATTGCCCCTACTACCTCCCATACTCGTATGCATCTAGAGTGCCCAAAATCTCGCTGCCGAGCACTCCAACTCCCCCAGCACAATGCCCCTATCTCCCTCTTCATTTAAGAATTTATAGAAGTAAGACTGCCATCTCTACCTAATCTGTGCCCCCTCCAATAAAACTCTTTCCTCCTCGTCTTTTATGCATCTCACTTGGTCCAGATCCCGGGCCTTCCGCTCCCTCACCTTCGCTAGCCTGTACAACTTCTTGTCCCCGCCTTTATCCCCAATTTCTTTGTATAAACAACTAAACGCCGCGGTCTTTGCTGTAGTAACCACCAACTTCACCTCCTTCCTAGCCTTCTTATAGCCCTCCCTGTTAGCACTCTTCTGCTCCTTGTCTATACTCCCTACTAGCTTCAAATATGGCGCTTTCTTGGCTTCCACTTTCCCTTGAACCTCTTCGTTCCACCACCATTCCCCTTTATGGCCACCAGAAAAACCCTTTGAGACTCCTAACACCTCTCTCTCCGCCTCTCTAATACAATTTGTTGTCATAGACCACATACAACCCGCTTTCCTGCTACTCCTCCAGGCCCACATAGCCAACAACTTCTCCCCCAACTCATGGGCCTTGTCCTTAGTCAATGCACCCCACCTGACCATAGGTATACCAGACATAGCCCTCTTCTTCCTCGTCCACCTGATCTCGAAGTTCATAATCAAAAGCATATGATGAGTCGTAAGATTCTCACTCGGGATGACCTTGCAATCCGTTCATAAACCTCTATCACATTTCCGGAGAAGTAGATAATCAATCTGGGCCTTGGCCACCGTACTCCGAAAAGTTATCAAGTGGTTTGCCTTCTTCGGGTAACACGAGTTAGCTATCACCAGCTCAAAAGCTTTAGCGTACTCCAGCAGCGAAGTACCTCCTCCGTTCTATCTCCAAAACCGAAGCCACTATGCACACCGTCATATCCCCTAGGCGACCTCCTAATGTGGCCGTTAAAATCACCCCTATAATAAGCTTCTCGGTGGACGGTACACCCCACACCAACCCATCCAAATCCTCTCAAAACGTCTTTTAACCTGCTCGTCCAAACCCACCCGTGGCGCGTAAACACTAAGTACGTTTAGAGTATACCCTCCCACGAATATCTTAATGGCCATCAACCTATCATTCACCCTCTTAACCTCAACCACTAGCTTCCTTAGATCCTTATCAACTAAAATGCCTATCCCGTTCTTCCCTTTCACCCTCCCTGAATACCAGAACTTAAACCCATCAGCCTCCCGAGCCCTGTTCCCCATCCATCTAGTCTCCTGGACACAAACTATGTTAACCTTCCTCTTATGGAGAATCTTTGCTAACTCTGTAGAGTTTCCCTTTAGAGTACCTATGTTCCATGACCCCACTCTCAACCTAGAAGATGCCTTACCCCCCTGCCACCCTTACTCTCTACCCCTCCC
>NW_017670352.1:226182-267221 GCF_001879085.1 Nicotiana attenuata
CTCTCGAAGACATGCCCTCACTCTGTCATAGCTCGGCGCGGCCACTAGACCAGCACAAAGCTACAAAAAGAATAGACTAAACATAAACCTACAGGTACACAAGGTGCCAATAAGGGATCCGACTAAGTAAAAACAAACTATATATTAGCTATAACACTAAAGTGATAGACAGAGACAGATATAAGCAGACAGTCTAACTAAATATAATTTGAACAGGATATTATAGATGTCAAAGATACAGGCAAGCAAAAAAGAATAAACATAAAGATAAAAATAAAAATACTGATACCACGAATACCAGATATAGAACGAAAGAACCGTGAGCAAGTGTTCCTGAAGTGTGTCGGATCTGCTCAAGAGCGCTGACAGTCCTGCTGTGTCCCGCCGGAAAGCTGGAATTACAACGTGATGTACCCCGAGGCTACGGGACCTCAATGCTTGCCGGCCTGCTCTGCTACGTTTGCGTGTGTGCCTCTCGCCCGTCACCAAGAGCAACCGAATATTATCTGCAAAACCACACAAAATCACCGCGGGACCAAGAAAATAGATGGGCATCGCCGGAGAGAACAACCACGGGCTGAGAGACAGTGGCAGCTGGGAATCAAAGAAATAGATGCCCTATGAGGATGCAAGAGCGGTGGCAGTGGCAGGAAATAAAGAATAGAAGAAAAACGGAGGGGTCCTGGTGGCAGCAATGTCGAAGAAAGGGGGAAGGAGAAAAGAAGGGCCGGGATAGAAAATCGAGAGAGGAGAGAGAGGGGGTTGCCGCCGGATTTGCTACTGTTAAGGTTTGGGAGGGGGAGAAGAAAGGGGGAGAAGAAGAAAAGGTCGGGGAGAGAGAATATAGAGAGAGGACAAAGGGGCTTACCTGGTCTCATGTCGAACGCCAGCGCCGGAGATACTCACTGGCAAAAGTTACCGTTAGGCAAAGAAGCTCGAGGAGAGAGAGAGAGAGAGAGAGAGAGAGAGAGAGAGAGAGAGAGAGAGAGAGAGAGAGAGCAGGATATCTTCCTTCGGAATTTCAATTGATTGGTAATATTCGTATTCACAAAGACATCAAAACATCAAATATTGTCTTTCTCAAAGCTGAAACAATTAAAAGATGTTCTACCTCGAGATTACCTCAAAATGTGGTTAGACGTTTTTCGACAATCAAATAATTCAAGAAGATACATATTTGGCCCTAAATTGTTGCACTCAATTAAGGAAAAAGAAGGAGATATCAAGAGAAGTGTTTCCTCGCGATCGATCTGGAGTATTGTCCGACTATCTTGGAGATCAAATACGTTATAAAGAGGTATGCATCATCTTATGTTCGAGAAATATGTTGCTTAAGTCTTCAAATCACGGAGAACAATTCGGAAAGGAGAATCAAGAGAAAAAATAAAATTATACTCATAATTGATTAATAAAATTACTTTTCTTTTCATTTTTAATAAAAAACAGGATGCCTTGTGATGCCCATGAATCAAGTAACAGTTCACCTACTCTTGAGCTTCATTTTCAAGCCTCAAACAATAGCCTTTCGCATTTTGAATAGGCAAGAAACTATTGATAACTCAAACAGTCGACACAAAGCTTGGAAAGTATTTTTAAAGTGCAGAAGGTAGCCATTAATTATTTCTAAATATCCTTATGACGTGGGAAATTTTTAACACTTAAGTCAAAAAGTACAATAAGTAATTCTTTCACTAAATTCTCTCCTGCGGGGATAAAATCCATAATTTAAAAATTTACAATTTCACCATAGGCAGTCGAGCAGAGTTTCAATACCGTTTAAAATTCTTCCTTTCTGATTTTACCTTCTCCCACTATTTACCGACATATTTCTATCCTATCAGCTAAGGAACAAACGTACTATTTAACCTAAATTTTGAATGTTAGGATAAAATAATTAAATTTATAAAAGTAGGGCACATGAATTGATTCGATAAATAGCTAAATAAGTAAGATAAATATGAAATAGATTGATAAATTGATAATAAAGAGAGAGAAAGAGAAATTGTGTAATTTTTAGAATAATTAAAGTAAATAGCGGCTCACACAACCAACAACAATAACAACAAAACCAAGTAATAGAATTTGAAGATATAGAAATACTAGAATAACGCTACTACTACTACTGGAATGAAGGAAAGACGCCCAACTGCCTACTAGTCACCCAATCACGTAAACTAAAAATAGCTGAATTATGTATAATTTATGTGTAGTACGTGTATGACCGTGTAAAATCAGAATATAATATATTTATACTAGTTATAAAAAGTGAACAATGAATCCGGCTGACTATTTCCGTAAAGATCTCTAATTTTTAGACTATCTATGTATTTTAACCCGTTGTAGCAGTCTGGCAGCACCTGCCTTTTCTGGTTACCAATCTTTCTTTTATGCATGTATACAAGTAGTTAAAGGGTGATCAAATAATATAAAAACTCTTTTATAGTGTCAGCACGTAAAGTAATATATACTCTAACAGGCAAGGTGTCATGCATGTATATACTCTATAATTGACATAAGCATAGAAAAGCAATTTAATATAAGTTCTAAACATTGATTCAAAAATTCATTTACGAACAATTAATTATCAATGATATTTAAGATATGTTAGACCCGTCGCTAAGGTGAAATCAAAATTTTTAAAGATAACTTTTATAATTACATGTAACTGTTGTACTTCTAAGTTCTAACAAGCGAACTAGTAATCTAGAAATAAAGTAAAAATAAGATAAGTTACCTACTATAACATATTAAATAGTATAAAAATTCTTTATATTATCTTTAAATCCAAATTTTAAAAAGTTAAAGAATCCTAATCCTGTGAGTAGATACAATATGACCGACCGAATTAGCAAAAGCCTAATTAGTAAGCATCTTTAGGCCAAAAAAAGAACGACATGATGATAAGAACAATATAAAACTTATATGCCAAAAAACATCTACTGAAGATAATAGATGCTAATTCTCCTAAATATGGTTTTGAATTAGAGGGTAATGTTTCTAGTGCTATATTTCTTTACTTTTCATGCAACGTGTTATCAGAAACAGAGCATGCCCTAATTCCTTTAAGGATATCGTGTACGGGTAAAATCGGGGGTAAAAGTCTACCCCGATTTTCCGACAAGGAAACGTAGGGAGAGCACGGATCCATGAGGTTGTAATCGAGGTCTGAGACCCTTCATGTCGAGGTCCAAGGGGGAGCAAACAATGTATCCGTCATCGGATATGGTAAAGCAGCGCACCTCGTGCCAAGTATAAGTTATAAACCTCAGGAGACACGATGAACAGTTGTGCATGGAGGATAGAGACCGTGATACTCGCCCTCAACCGGATATCGCTGCGCTAATCTCGCTCGATATCAATTGTGGATCAACAATTACCGAAAAAAGGAAGACTTTTACCTTTTTTGAGACTTCTATTAGGACTAAAATGCCCCTACTATATAAATGGGAGGTTTTTCATTTCTTGGACACATTGTAACATGCAAATAAAAGCAATACAAGTTTATTTTCTGCCTCTATTTGTCTTGGTTGTTTGTTTCCTTAACATGTTAATCATTGTTTCCTTCCGTGTTGTATTAACTGCCTTGACTCTGTGTTGTTATCTTATGGTAAATTCCTTATTGTTTCATTTCCATTGTCATTATCATTATATCGTTATATTTTTCGTCTTGTTTCTTATTATCTCCAGTAGGGCCTTGACCTGACCTCGTCATTACTCTACCGAGTTTAGGCTTGACAGTTACTGGGTACAGTTGTAGTGTACTCATGCTACACTTCTGCACATCTTTTTGTGCAGATCCGGGTACTTCCAATCAGTCTCGGCACTAGTGACCGAGTTTGCTTTGGAGACTTCAAGGTACACCTGCCCGTGTCTGCAGGCCTCGGAGTCCCCTTCTATCTTGTTTTCCTTATTTCATTACCCAATTATAGACATTGATGTATAGGATTTGTTCAGTTGTTTACTTAGAGCTTGTGACTTATATTTTATCAGGTTTTCGAAGTTGTACATATTGAGTTACAGATTTTATTTATGCAGTTGCTGAAGTTTTGAGACTCTAAATTATTATTTCAATCATTCCGCATGTTGTTAGGCTTACATAGTCTTAGAGACTAGATGCCGTCACGATATCCTACGGAGGGAACTTGGGGTCGTGACAAGTTGGTATTAGAGCTATAGATTTATAGGTGTTATGAGTCACAAGCAGGTTTAGTAGAGTCGCGAATGGGTACGGAGACGTCTGTACTTATCTTCATGTGATGACCCAAAAGGTCATCACTCGATTTGAAAGTAAATTCTGTGTTCCGAGGCCTTAAAATCTCCTTTTTGCCTCACCTCGATTGCGTGCGCAGTCCGGACGTGTATCCGAAAAGCCATTATGTGAAAATATGTGAAAAATAATAAATTTTGCTTTTAAAATAAATTTAGTTTGACTTTGGTCAACATTTTGGGTAAACGGACCCGGACCCGTGATTTGATGGTCCCGGAGGGTCCGTAGGAAAATATGGGACTTGGGCGTATGCCCGAAATCGAATTCCGAGGTCCCAAACCCGAGAAATAAATTTTTGAAGAAAATTATTTAACTGAAATTTCTAGAGTTTTTGGAAATTTGAATGTAAATGAATGTGATGGTATCGGGCCCGTATTTTGGTTCCGGAGCCCGGTACAGGTCTTATATGTGATTTAAGTTGAGCCTGTAAAATTTGGTAAGAAACGGACTTGAAATGACGTGAATCGGACCTTACTTGAGAAAATTGGAAAATTTGATGTTCTTAAGTGATTTCATGAATTTGAGGCTTAATTCATAGTTACTGATGTTATTTTGATGATTTGATCGCACGAGCAAGTCCGTAGGATGTTTCTGGACTTGCGTGCATGTTTGGTTTGGAGCCCCGAGGGCTCTGGTGAGTTTTGGATAGGCCACGGAGTGGTATTGAACTTAGGAAGTTGCAGGTTTTCAGCTGGTATGTTCCAGGTTTGCAGGTTTTGCAAATGCGAAGCCTAGCTTGCAAATGCGAGAAAGCATCGCAAATGCGATACTCGACCTGGGCTGCCTTAGTCGCAAATGCGACTTTTGTATTGCAAATGCGATATCACATTTGCGAAAGGTCCCTCGCAAATGCGAAGGTGACCGAAATTAAACTGGGTCGCAAATGCGACAAAAGCTTCGCATTTGCGAAGTGAACAGTCTGAGAGGTTCGCAATTGCGAACCCTAGTCGTAATTGCGACATTTGCAACCTGCAAAATCATAACTTATACGCATTTTCAACCATTTTTCAAACCATTTCAAAACCTAAACACCTTTGGGCGATTTTTCAAAGACAAGTACTCTTCCAAAATTGATTGTAAGTCATTTCTAACTCGTTTTTATTAATCTTTAACATCTTTTCTCATGATTTCAACTCAAAATCAAAGGTTTTCATGGGGGAAATTGGGTGATTTGGGTAGAACTTAGGTTTTTCAAATTTTGGGGATTTGGACCTTGATTTAAGGTTCGATTTCAAAATAAATTATATATTTGAGTTCGTGGGTGAATGGGTAATCGGGTTTTGGTTCGAACCTCGGGGTTTGACCATGTGGGCCCGGGGTCGATTTTTGACTTTTTGAGAAAAACTTTAGAAAACCTATTTTCATGCATTAGAAATGATTCATTTAGCATTTATTGATATAGTTAAGTAACTTGTGGCTAGATACAAGCGAATCGGTGGTGGAATCAAGAGGTAAAGCGGTAGTTGAGGCTTGAATTGTGTTCGAGGCATCGAGGTAAGTGTTTGGTTTAACCTTAGCTTGAGGGATTAGGAGTTGTGTCCTATTTTCTATGTGTTAATTGTTGAGTACGACGTATAGGCATGGTGACGAGTATCTATACGTTGGTGTCAAGCATGCCCGTGAGTCTTATGCTATGATTAATATGACTTCAATTTGTATTGTTCATGCCTTATGTGATATTTTTATTGTTGAATAAGGCTTGTTGAAGTAATTTTGGTAATTGAACATTGAAGAACGTTGGCTCAAGTTGTGAAATGATTTGTGGAATTATTGTTGGCAATTGAACATTGAAGAGCGTTGGCTCAAGTTGTGAAATGAATTGTGGAATTATTGTTGGCAATCGACATTATAGAGCATTGGCTCAAGTTGTGAATTGAGTTGTGAAGTAAATGTGAAAAAAAGAGAAGAGGATTATGATATTATCTCCCTTGCCGGGATGTTGCTGCTTTTAATGTTATCTCCCTTGCTAGGATGTTGTTGCTTTTGATATTGTTTCCCTTGCCGGGATATGATTGTTGTATTATTGTTCCCTTGCCGGAATTTTATTGTGACTTCATTTATTTCCTTGCCCTTATTGTTTGTGATTGTTGTTTGGATGAGGAAGAGTGTTAAAGCACGAAGGATGATGCCGTGCATTGTTTTGGTGAGAGAGTATTAAAGCACGAAGGGTGATGCCGTGCATGATATTTGTGAGAGAGTGTTAATGCACGAAAGGTGATGCCGTGCCGCACGATGTACCATTCCGTGCCTTTATATGAGTGATAATGCACGAAGGATCATTCCGTGCCATGATTATGTGAGGAAAAAGCACGGAGGGTGATGCCGTGCCGATTATATTGATATTTGGTGAGGACGAGAGTAAAAGCACGAAGGGTGATGCCGTGCACTTGTCTTGATTTTCTGATTATTGTTGATATTTGAGTTATGGTGTTTCTTCACGGTTATTTATTTGTTTTCTATTGTTACTTGATTTCCCCGCAGCATGTTCCCCCCTCCTACTTTTAAATTGTAAATTTCTGCTTTTATTTTTCCGTTGTATATGATTTAATTGCAAAGGTTTACCTGGTAGTCTGGTCCTAGCCTCGTCACTACTTCGCCGAGGTTAGGGTAGGCACTTACCAGCACATGGGATCGGTTGTGCTGATACTACAGTCTGCACTTTTTTGTGCAGATCCCAGTGCTGTAGTGTTCGGACCGCAGTGAGGTTCCTGTTTCCAGTTCATCAGGCGACCCGAGGTAGTCCTGCAGGCGTTCGCAGGCCTTGGCGTCTCCTTCTATCTTTTCATTCTGTTTCTTTCATGTATTTCAGAGACAATGTCGTTTTAATCTTTCAGACCTTTATTTGTAGTATTCTTAGACAGTCTGTGAAATTGTGACACCAGTTCTGGGTAGTTTTGTTATGGATTGGTATTGGTAGCATTATTAAAATATTGCATTTCAGTCTTCCGCTTATTAAATTCTGTTGTTCATTAAATGATGGTTCTTAATTGTTAATGGATTAAAATGAAAACAAGGTAAATAATTCAATTGATTGGCTTGCCTAGCTTTCACTACTAGGCGCCATCACGACTCCTGAGGGTGGAAAATCTGGGTCGTGACACTTCAAGAGGCTATGGAACTGTTAGGAAAAGCTTCACTTCTTTGACTCCTTATCGTGCGAAATCGTTGACTGTGGGATTCTAATTTCTTGTCTTTCTATTCTATCACAAATGGTGAGGACACGTAGAACTGGACTAGATGGTCAAACACCCGCGCCCCCTGCTAGAGCCGTGAGAGGCCCGGGTCGGGGTAGAGGCCAAGGACGTCAACCTGGTGCAGACAGAGCACCTGCACGAGATTCTACGGAGGAGCCACTAGTAGCTCCAGTTTGAGAGAAGGCACCTGAGATGCCTGTTACTACCCTAGCACTTCAGGAGACCTCGGCCAGTTTCTTAGCATGTTTGGCACTCTGGCTCAGGCAGGGTTGATCCCACTTGCTCTTTCCACGTCTCAGGCCTGGGGAGAGCACAGACTCCTGCCGCCTCTACCCCTAGAGCAAAGGGTCCAGGTTGACTAGCTCCCAAAGGTCATACCAGTATAGCCGGTCGCCCCAGTTCAGCCCGAGGTAAGGACAACATCTTCTGAGGGGGAGCTGCTCAGGCTTGAGAGGTACAATAAGTACCACCCTCCTACTTTCAGCGGTATGGCGTCAGAGCCCAAGGTTTTTCGAGGAGTGCCATTGGATCCTTCATACTATGGGTATTGTGGAGTCTACTGGAGTTGCTTTCACTACGTTCCAGCTTTAGGGAGCGTCTTATCA
Organism: Nicotiana attenuata; assembly: GCF_001879085.1. Lineage (NCBI taxonomy): Eukaryota > Viridiplantae > Streptophyta > Magnoliopsida > Solanales > Solanaceae > Nicotiana > Nicotiana attenuata. Next base: position 234,249 of record NW_017670352.1, read on the forward strand.
GTGGTGGTGAGCGTATGAATTGGATAGTCCGGCCGAGGCAGATTCACTTACTTCCGCTCATTTCTCAGATATGTTCTTGAGGGAGTTTGTTCCCCAGAGTCTCAGAGATGCATGGCGCGTTTGAGCAGTTGCGCCAGGGTTCTATGACCAGATCCGAGTATACGATCTGATTCATGATTTGTCCAAACATGCACCAACCTTGGTTGCTACTGTTAGAGAGAGAATCCATTGATTTATCTAGGGGCTCAAACCTTGTATCAGATTAGCATGGCCCGAGAGCTAGAGATGAACATCGCATACCAGCATGTAGTGGAGATATCTAGGAGACTGAAGGCGATGTGGGCTCGGGAGAGAGAGGAGAGGGAGGCCAAGAGGCCTCGAGATGCTGGCATATACAATGGTGCCTTTGCATCCAGTTGCAGCCCGTCATGGTAAGGGCTATGTGAACCGCCCTATTCATTCAGCACTTCCAGCTTCCAACAGTATTCCATCCACTCCTAGGCCCCAGGTTCACCATTATGCACCGCCGTTGTTTAGTGCACCTCCTGCACGCATTCTAGCCCTTCAAGCCCGAGCCAGTCACAGTAGCCACGTCCTCCGAGAGCTTGTTTTGAGTGTGGTGACACTCGTCATATGGTGAGGGATTGCCTAGACTCAAGAGGGGTACACCTCCACAGATATTTAGGCTCTACGTATTTCACCGGGTCCTCAGTCCATGGTTGCCGCACCAGTTGCCACTCCACCTACACAGCCAGCTAGAGGTGGAGGTCGGGCGGGTAGAGGTTGCCCTATAGGGGGGAGGCCAGGCCAAATATTATGCTCTTTCTGTTGAAACAGAGGCAGTTTCATCTGACTCAGTTATCACAAGTATTGTTCTGGTTTGTCATGGGGATGCATCAGTCTTATTTGATCCAGGCTCCACTTATTCCTATGTATCATCTTACTTTGCTCCATAATTGGGGGTATCCCATGATTCTTTGAGTTACCCTGTCTATGTGCCCACACCTGTGGGAGATTCCCGTATTGTTGACTGTGTACCAGTCATTTTTAGTTGTTGTTAGTGGTTTTGAGACCAGAGCCGATCTATTGTTGCTCAGTATGGTAGATTTTGATGTTATTTTGGGCATAGACTGGTTGTCGCCCTATCATGTAATTCTTGACTGTCATGCCAAGACTATGACGTCGGCTATGCTAGGTTTGCCAGGATTAGAGTGGAGAGGTACTTTAGATTATGTTCCTAGCAGGGTTATCTCAGTTCTAAAGGCTCAGCGGATGGTTGAGAAGGGATGTGATGCATATCTAGCATATGTGAGAGATGTCAGTGTTGATACTCCTACCCTTGAGTCAGTTTCAGTAGTGAGGGAGTATCCAGATGTATTCCCGGCAAATATTTTGCGCATGGCACCCGACATGGATATCGATTTTGGTATTGATTTGTTGCCGGGCACTCATCCCATTTCTATTCCTCCATATCGTATGGCCCCGCAAGAGTTGAACAAGTTAAAGGAACAATTACAGGAGTTGCTTGAAAAGAAGAAGGATGGTACTATGTGCTTGTGCATTGATTATCGCTAGTTGAACAAGGTTACAATGAAGAACATGTATCCATTTCTACGTATTGATGACCTATTTGATGAACTATAGGTTGCCAGAATATTCTCTAAGATTGACTTGCGTTTAGGTTGTCATCAGTTGAAGATTCGGGAGCCAGGTATTCCGAAGACTGCCTCCAAGACTCGGTATGGTCATTAGGAGTTCCTTGTGATGTTATTTGGGCTGACTAATGCCCCAGCATCATTCATGCACTTGATGAACAGTGTATTTCGGCCTTATCTTGACTCATTCATCATTATGTTTAGTGACGACATTCTGGTATACTCGCGGAGCCGGGAGGATCATGAGCAGCACCTAAGAACCGTGCTTCAGACCTTGATAAAAAGAAGTTATATGCAAAATTTTCAAAGTGTAGATTCTCGCTTGATTCGGTAGCATTTTTGGGTCATGTAGTGTCGAGTGAGGGGATCAGGGTAGATCTGAAGAAGATTGAAGTAGTGCAGAGTTGGCCCAGACCGTCTTCAGCTACTGAGATCCGGAGTTTTCTTGGTTTGGTAGGGTATTACCGTCGATTCGCACAGGGTTTCTCATCTATTGCCGCACTTATGACCAGATTAACCCAGAAGGATGCTCCATTCAGGTGGACCGATGAGTGTGAGGAGAGCTTCCAAAAGCTCAAGACAGCTTTGACTACAGCCCCTATGTTGGTGTTGCCTTCGAGTTCAAGGTCTTATACTACGTATTGTGATGAGTCACGTAATGGTCTCGGTGTGGGGTTGATGTAGGACGGTTGGGTGATTGCCTATGCGTGTAGACAGTTGAAGGTACATGAGAAGAACTATCCTATACACGACCTTGAGTTAGCAGGTATTGTTCATGCCTTGAAGATTTGGTGACACTATTTATACGGTATCCCTTGAGAGGTCTATACCGACCACCGGAGTCTACAACATCTGTTCAAATAGAAGGATCTTAACTTAGAGCAGGAGAGGTGGTTAGAGTTGCTTCTTGGGTCGCAAGGCGGAGAGTTTGTGCACTATAGCATATCTACTGGTAGCAGAGATGCCATTAGCCTTGGATGTTCAGGCCTTGTCCCACCAGTTTGTTATATAGGATGTTTTTTATCCGAGTCGAGTTTTGGTTTGTGTGGTTTTCGGTCTTCTCTATATGATCGTATCAGAGAGCGTCAGTACGAAGACCCCCATCTGCTAGTCCTCAAGGACACAGTTCAGCACGGCGATGCCAAGGAGGTCAGTATTAGGGATGAAGGTGTGTTACGGATGCAAGGTAGGCTATGTGTGCCCAATATAGATGGTTTGCGTGAGTTGATTCTCAAGGAGGATCACAATTTGCGGTACTCCATTCATCCTGGTGCCGTCAAGATGTATCACGACTTGAGGCAGCACTATTAGTGGAGGAGGATAACAAGGACATAGTGGAGTATGTAGCTTTGTGCCTAAACGGTCAGCAGGTGAAGTATGAGCATCAGGGGCTAGGGGGGTTGCTTCAGAGGCTAGAGATTCCAGAGTGAAAATGGGAGCAAATTACTATGGATCTTTTTGTTAGGCTCCCACAGACTCGGAGGAAGTTCGATGCAGTATGGGTAATTGTGGATATCTTGACCAAGTCAGCTCATTTAATTCCAGTGGTTACTACTTATTCTTCAGAGCAACTGGCTCAGGTCTATATTCGCGAGATTGTCAGGCTTCATGGCGTGCACAGTTTACATCGCCATTCTAGAGGGTCGTACAACATGAGTTAAGCATGCAGGTGGAGTTGAGTATAGCATTTCACCCTCAGACGAACGGATAGTCCGAGCGCACTATTCAGATATTGGAAGATATGCTTCGTGCATGTGTGATGGAGTTTAGGGGTTGTTGGGATTAGTTCTTGCCGCTTGCGGGGTTTGCCTACAACAATAGCTAACAGTCGAGCATTCAGATGGCCCCGTATGAGGCTTTGTATGGGAGGCGGAGTCAGTCTCCGGTGGGTTAGTTTGAGCTGGGTGAGGCTAGGCTATTGGGTAAAGACTTGGTTCAGGATGCTTTGGAAAAGGTTAAAGTGATCTAGGATCGACTTCGTACACCCCAATCTAGACAGAAGAGTTATGCGGATAAGAAGGTTCGTGACATTGCATTCATGGTTGGGTAGTAGGTCTTGCTTCGGGTTTCGCCCATGAAGGGTGTTATGAGGTGAGGGAAGAAGGTAAAGTTGACCCCCAGGTATATCGGGCCTTTTGAGATTCTTGAGAGGGTTGGAGAGGTGGCCTACAAGCTTGCATTACCATCTAGTCTAGCTGCAGTTCATCTAGTGTTCCATGTTTCTATACTCCGAAAGTAACACGGTGATCCGTCTCATGTGTGGGATTTCAGCTCATTCCAGTTGGTCAAGGATCCGTCTTATGTTGAGGATCCGGTGGCCATTTTGGACAGGTAGGTTCGAAAGTTAAGGTTGAAGAACATTGCTTCAGTGAAGGTTCAGTGGAGAGGTCAACCGGTCGAGGAGGCGACTTGGGAAACCAAGCATGATATACGTAGCCGTTATCCTCATCTTTTCACCACTTCAGGTATGTCTCTATACTCGTTCCAGGACAAACATTTGATTTAAGAGGGGGAGGATATAACAACCTGGCCGGTTGTTTTTAGTGTATTAGCCCCGATCCCATATTTATTGCTTCTTCTATTTTATATTGTGGTTACAGGACTTGCCGGGGTGCTCAGTTTCGAGGTCGGGATAGTTTCGGAGTGAAATGGGATACATACTCCCTAAGTTGGAGGTTTAGGTTGTAAAAGTTGACAATAGTTTGACTTGTGTGAAGATGACTCCGGAATAGAGTTTTGACGGTTCCAATAGCTCTGTATGGTGATTTTGGTCTGAGAGGCGTGTCCGGATAATGATTTGGATGTCCGCAGGTTGTTTTGCCGCGAATTGGCAAAATTTGGAAAATGGAAGATTTTGGAACGTTTGACCGAGAGTTGACTTTATCAATATTAGGGTCGGATCCTGATTTCGGAAGTTGGAATAGGTCCGTAATGTCATTTATGATTTGTGTGTAAAATTTGGAGTCCATCGGAGTTATTTTGGTAGGAATCAGCATTAGTTTTAGAATTGGGAAGTTTACAAGTTCTTAGGCTTGAATCGATGAGCGAATCGTGATTCTAATGTTTTTTGATGTGGTTTGATGCTTCGAGCGTGTTTGTATGATGTTTTAGGAGTTGTTGGTATGTTTGGTTGAGGTCTTGGGGGCCTCGGGTGTAATTCGGATCATGTTCGGTGCATTTTGGACACTTAAGGTTGCTGAATATGGTGCTTCTGGTTTCCTTATACGCGATCGCGGGAGGATTAACGCCATTGCAAAGAGTAGTTTGGCACTGGATAATTTTGCTCTATGCGATTGTGAAAGGAGGTACGCAATCGCAGAGGTTTGCAAGTCACAACAGTCACAACAACCGAGGTCCTATTATACTTGTGGTGATCCGAGGCACATTGCTAAATTTTGCCCTCGTGCATCGAGCAGTTCTCAGCATTAGGGTTCTCGTGCCATAGTCCCGGTACCAGGTGCTTCACCGCCCGCTCAGCTAGCTAGTGGTAGGGGTCAGGCAGCCGGAGGTGGTGGCCATGCCATTAGAGGGGAAGGTCAGGCTGCTAGAGGTGGAGACCAGCCAGCTAGGGCCCGTCCTAAATATGTAGTCCAGAGTAGTGGGGCCCAGCCCCGATGTTATGCTTTTCCAGCCAGACCTGAGGTTGTCTTCTGACGCCGTTATCACAGGTACTATTTCAGTTTGCTGTAGAGATGCTTCAGTTCTATTTGATCAGGGTTCTACTTATTCCTATGTGTCATCTTATTTTGCTACGTATTTGGTTGTGCCTCGTGATTCTTTGAGTGCTCATGTGTATGTGTCCTCACTTGTAGGAGATGCTATTATCGTAGATCGCGTTTATCGTTCGTGTGTGGTTACCATTAAGAGTCTTGAGACTTGTGTGGATCTTATACTTCTCGATATGGTAGACTTTGATGTTATCTTGGGTATGGATTGGCTGTCACCTTATCAAGTTATATAGGATTGTTACGCCAATACGATGACCATAGCTTTGCCGAGGTGATTCTGTACCAGTTGTCCGAGAGTTTCAAGAGGTATTTCCTGCAGATCTGCTGGGGATGCCACCCGAAAGGGATATCGGCTTGTGTATTGACCTGGTTCCAGGCACTCAGCCCATTTCTATTCCGTCGTATCGTATGGCCCCGCCAGAGTTGAAAGAATTGAAGGAGCAGTTGCAAGATTTGCTTGATAAGGTCTTCATTAGACCTAGTGTCGCGCCCTGGGGTGCGCCTGTGTTGTTCGTGAAGAAGAAAGATGGATCGATGAGGATGTGCATAGACTATCGACAGTTGAACAAAGTCACCATCAAGAACAAGTATCCATTGCTGAGGATTGATGACTTAATTGATCAGCTTCAGGGTGCAAAGGTGTTTTCAAAGATCGATTTGAGGTCTGGCTACCATCAGTTGAGGATTAGGGCATTCGATGTCCCTAAGACAGCTTTTCGGACTCAATATGGGCATTATGAGTTTCTCGTGATGTCATTTGGGCTGACGAATTCCCCAGCGACATTTATGGACTTGAGGAATCAGTGTTCAAGCCTTATTTGGATTCTTTCGTGATTGTGTTTGCTGATGATATCTTAATGTACTCCCGCAGTCGAGAGGAGCACGAGAAGCTTCTTCGGATCGTACTTCTAACTCTAAGAGACAGCCAGTTCTATGCTAAGTTTTCAAAGTGCGAGTTTTGGTTGGATTCAGTCGCTTTCTTGGGGCACGTTGTATCACCAGAGGGCATTTAGGTAGACCTTAAGAAGATTGAGTCAGTTCTGAACTGGCCTAGGCCCACTTCATCCACGGAGATCTAGAGTTTCTTGGGTTTGGCGGGTTATTACCTTCGTTTTGTGGAGGGGTTCCCATCTATAGCAGCCCCATTGACCAGGTTGACCTAGAAAGGTGCCTCGTTCAGATGGTCAGATAAGTGTGAGGTGAGCTTTTAGAAGCTCAAGACTACTTTGACTACGGAGCCGGTGTTGGTGTTGCCCACAGGTTCAGGATCTTATACGGTATACTGTGATGCATCTCGTATTGGACTTGGTGTGGTATTGATGCAGGATGGAATGATTGTTACACCCTAATTTTTCGTACACAAAAGTACGTCGTAAGTCAATTGATGTAAGCTCAGAAATGAGATCATCTTTGGAAGTATACAAAGTAAGTTATCATGTTAACATGGAGGTTACAAATATTTAAGATCATGGACTACAAGTACCAAGAGGGTTGGAAGGCTTAGAAGCTAATCCAACTGAAGAAAATAAGTTCCGTCGAAAGTCGACAAGTTGGCAATGTTATAAAATATACTTTTGGGTGAGACTAGGGTGCTCAAAATGATAAGGAGGTTATGTTGTGAGTTATTTTTGTCTTATGATAGTCGGGTGTTATATTTTAAAGTCAAGTGAGTTGTGGAACAAAAGTTGGCAAAGATCATCACAAGTTACATTCATAAATATGCTGAAATTTAGGTCAAATGTAGCTGAGATTTTCTCCCAATATACTTGAAATTAGGGGATTATATACCTACCAAATTGAATATCTACAAGTCTATTTTCTAACACATTAGACCGTTCATCGATAAGACATAGGAGTAGAGAGATATTTGCAGTTTAGCGAGACTGCGCAGACAACATAGGTGACAAGTAGGTGTGTCACTAAAGCTTTTTGAGAAATACGTTTCATGTGTTATACGAGGTCTTTTGGGACATTTTATATACCAAATTGAAGGTCATGGAATGTAGTTTCTAATTCTCTTAACCATTTTTATCATACGACATCCGGATAAAAAGATATAAGTGTCTGAAGAAGAGACAATAATAGGGTGCCAAGCTAGAACCTCTTTGACTTTTCCAAAATGGATATATATAGGCCTTATGTCGTCTCTTTTTTCACTTTTCCACATACCACGACCAGAATAAAACCCCTAAACTTATCCTCAATCTCTCCGCAAGGGTTTCCAAGAATATTAACATCCTGGATACGAAATCAAGAAGCGATAACACTAGAACGATCCCTACGACGTAAGTATCGCTGTATCGCTTCTCTTTTTCTTTGTAGTTTGATTTTTGGAAGGTACTTCATGGTTAAAAAAATGTCTACTTTCTGTGTTTAAGCTTTAAATGTCAAGGAAGGTTGATAATTCGTTTCCTAATAGTTAGAACTCACGGCTGAACTCATGGGACGGTGATCAGAAGCCGTGAGTTCGAGTTATTCGACTTGTAGTGGACCGCTTTGTGGGCTGTTTCGTGTTGCTTTTGGTATATCTATTTTGCTGATGTTTTATAGAGTTTTGTAGGATAAAAGGTGTGGAGAAACACCATATAATGGTGGAATGGTGGGCTGGTCATTAGTCGTTACATTTTTATGTTGTTTGACGCTACTTTTGTTGTCGTTTTATGTATGAAGTGATTAGGGTGCGTGGGTTGTTTTATGATATATTGTGATGGAGATAAGGTTGGAAAATGATGCATACATGTTGTTATTGTATTTTTCTTGGTGTTGTTGGTAAATGGTATTGGAGGAGGGCCTTGATACAGGGGAGATGCTGCCCAAATTTACGTAAAAGAGGTACTATTTTAAGTTGCGAACTTAGCCTTTACTCAGCACTGATTTTGAATCTCCTTATGATGTGGTAGATTGAGTTGAGTTATTTGAAGAATTGGTTGGAAGGTATTAAGGACTCAACAGAGTTAAGGTATGTTAAGGCTAAACCTTTCTTTCATTTGCTTGATCCAGTAACTATATGTGTTTGATAACGGGACATAAAGAGAAGTTCATATTCTTGAATTTATGTACATTTTCCTAGTCTCATAAGTTACAACATTCTCCCTTATCGGGACTTCATATTTAGTTTCGTTTTGTCTTCTGTCACCCGAAATAGCAGAGAGTCTATATATATGCAGTATTATAGTATTTTCACCACCATCGAGCTATAATCCATGGGCAGGCCCCTATTGGGCAACCTCTGATCAGATGGTGAGTTATATACTGAGCTTACTGTGGCCTCATGTGAGCGAGCCTAGAATGGCCGAGATACTGAGCCTAGTATGTCCGAGCGCCTATGAGCGAGCCTACTACGGTAGAGCAGTTACACATACCGAGCCTTATAAGGCCGGACGTCTATTTTACTTACGATATTAAGAGAGTTGAGTCATTATCAGCAGGTAAGAATATCTTCAGATTATCTTTGACTCCTAGTTACTTTCAGTTATTTTACTATTAGTTCAGTTTTAGCTTTCAGTTATTCTGTTTCCTTACATAGTCACTACATTATTTCGTACTGACGTCCCTCTTACCAGGGACGCTGCATTTCATGCCTGTAGATCCTCATTGATAGTTGGACAGACCCTCCCAGTAGACAAAGGCAAACATCATCTTTGTTGGTAAGCTCCATTTCATTGGAGTTACCAGGTCTAAACCTTTGAGTCCATTTTTTATATACAGGTTTGATGGGTAGGTCGAAGCCCTATCCCAACCATGGTACAATTCAGTTATCTCTAGAGGCTTCTAGACATGTCTTGTATATTTTATATATCAGTAGATGTTCTTGACGGCTTCGTTGGCCTACATAGTTATATATATATATATATATATATATATATATATATATATATATATATATCACCTTTTTGGGTATGTTTACCCCATAGATGGGAGAGACGTTATTTTCAGACGATTCAAAATATGGACTCATCGGCCTAAGTTGAGTGTTACCCCTCTAGAGTTCACAATTTCAGAGTGATACACTCGGTCCGAGTATGGCACCGGGTGTCGGCCACGCCTCTTCAGGTTTGGGGCGTGACAAACTTGGTATTAGAGCAGTTCTATCCTAGGGAGTCTAAAAGCCGTGTCAAGTAGAGTCTTGTTTTAAGGGTGTGTTTTGCACCACACTTATAAGCAGGAGGCTATAGGGCATTTAGGATTGTCACTCTTTCTTCTTACTCTAGATCGCGTGGTAGATATCAGTTGTAAAATTCAAACTCCTAACATTTATTTTATTCGTAATACAACGATGCCTACATCTAGAAAGACAGTTTGTAAGAGATTGAATATAGCTGTAGAAGAGTTGAGTTAGAAGATCTCGATTTTGCATCATGCTTACAATGAGTAAATGTGAGGTCTTTAGCTGATCATCTGTGTACTAAGACGTGTAAGCTTCTTGATAAGGAACCCTATGGCATGAATATCTATACACCTATATGGTAAAAAGCAATAAGAGAATCAGAAGGTAGACACAACTTTCAACAAGTAAAAGAAGCAAGGTGAAGAAGGGTATGTGGTACGCAGTTAGTGAAGATAATCAATATTTACAATTCAGGCAGAGAAATATAAGTATTTGAGTTACCGTCAACAGTAACAGATGTATGTATATTTGGCCACACCCATATCAATTATGCCCTATGGGAGCTAACATTTATTGTTTAAGAGAAAGATGGGACCTCAGGATCCAGCTGGGCTCAGAGTAACCCAAAATGGTCGATGGATTATTAGCATTAGCTGACATTTCGAAGTATATTGCAAATGTTGTAATAGTTCTTCGTGTGAGACACCCTGATGGTGCACTCTAGAATAGTAAATTTAGATATGAATACTAGAATGTCCAGAAAAATATTAGAAGACAGGCACTGGAATCCTAGAAGGGATAAATATTTACCTTAGTTGGCTCCCGTCCTTAGTCAAGAGAGAATGTTCGGCGACCCGAAGAGCCTGTAGATGGAGAAAGGGGAGCTAAAAGCGAAAGAATATTTTGTTGAAGCTCCCAGAATAAGGTAATAGACATAGATATTAGCAGGTGAATAAGAAGAGAGTAAATGAAGCATTATCAATAAGATGTGATAACTTGGTGATAACGGTAAATCAATGTGACAGGATGATAGAGTCTATAGTCAAATGAAGGAAAAGACAAGAGGCGACAGACCTTGAGACCATAAAGAATATAAACCATAAAGTCATATCCTTATTTCAAAAAATGAGTTGGAGGCACCAATTTGATTACTAGAAGGATAAGTTAGACCCCTGGAGTAAAAAGATTTAGTATGGTCTAGTAAACAAAAAAATCGAACATGATTTAGGGATGGAAAGATTTGATAATAGTCGGCATCGCGAGAATTTTAGAGATCGTATTCCTGCAAAAATAGAATGGACAACAGAAGAATGACCTTTAAAGGTCATTCAAGAAGGCGCTTCCCTAAAGCAAGCACTGTGAGCAGAGTTAAGCTTAAGGGGCTAAGTGTGCCACTTACACTATGTGTCACCCTCGTGCGTAAGGAATTCAGTTATCACTAGTAGAGAAGGGTTACCGAAAGGCAAGAAAGAGTTAGTGAAGACGTGAAAAACATCAAAGATAAAGAGGTAAACTGTATATAGGTAAATCTTCAGAGAATTAAATGCTAATACTCCCCGAAAGAGGGGAAGACAGTGTAATATGGTAGTAAGTCGGAGTTATGTAGTTCAAGTAATCATGGAATAGTAAAGAAATAATTTGATAAAATGGCAAAAGGAATATGATTGCATTTATTCAGATCCTATAGATATGCTACAACTCCAGAATATTATTCAGCACGATGTCAGAGAGGCAGTAAGGGTATTGATAAATAAGTGCGAATGAACATTTGATACATTAGGAGCCAGTGCAAAAGGTAAGTTAAGACAAAAGACATAACCTAAAAGAGGTTACGCAGAATATAAATATGAGCATAGAATGACGAGTACTTAGTAGTTGATTCAGGAAGAGCTTAGTTATGGCTAGATGAGAGTCTCAGATAACTCAATAGATCATGCAAGATAAACGTAGTGAAACCCAGCATAGGAAATTCAGTCTCGCAGATACGACATCGTAATCCTTGAAAAATATTTAGATAGGAGTTTGGGTATTAGAAGGTATAGTATAAGTGTTACGGAAATAAAAGAGAGTGCCACTAGGGAGACAATAGAAATTTAAATTCAGAAGCAACCCTACGAGCACAAGGGCGTGAAGGTAAGTAACTAAAGATAAGGATAGGCGAGTAAGAAAATCTAAAATTCCGTGGGTTATACAATGTAATAAGCTCTCAGCTTTACAAGAGTCAGAGGGTCTTCCCTAAGCACTACAATGAAAGACTAGCTGAGAAAAATGGATATATATATATATAGGCCTTATTGTAACGACCCGAGCGGCCGTTTTAAGCATTTGTACTTCGCTTGCCAGTTCTCAGGCATGACTAGTCTCGTATGATGTATTATGACTTATGTAAATCATCGGTTTTGGTTTTCAGGTTAATCGGAACAGATATGGAAGAATGATTCTCAACTTGAAGCTTTAAATTTGAAAGGTTTGACCAAGTTTTGACTTTTTAGTATTCGATCTCGGATTTGGATTTTTATTATTTCGTTAGCTCGGTGAGGAGATTTTTGACTTAGAGGCGCGTCCGGAATGAGATTTGGAGGTCCGTGGTAGAATTAGGCTTGAATTGGCAAAATTGGAAATTTGGCACTTCCCAGTTGGCAGTAAAAATTTTAATATCGGGGTCGGAATGGAATTTCAAAAATTTGAGTAGGTCCGTAGTGTCAATTGTGATGTGTGTGCAAAAAATTTTAGGTCATTCGAATGAGGTTTGATAGGTTTCAGCATCGTTTGCGGAATTCGGAAGTTTGGAAATCCTTAGGCTTGAAACCGAGGGTGATTTGGTGTTTTGCTGTTGTTTTGAGTGTTCCGAAGGTTTGAATAAGTTTGAATGGTGTTATGCGACTTGTTGGCATGTTTGGTTGAGGTCGCGAGGGCCTCGGGATGAATTTAGGTGGTTGACAGAAGGATTGGCATTGAGTTGGTACTGCTGAAAATTTGCTACTTCTGTCATATCCGCACCTGCGGATTGGGGACCGCAGGTGCGAGCTGGGAGCCGCAGATGCGGACGCTGTGGAGTTTGTTCCGTTCTGCAGAAGCGGAAGATGAGTCGCAGGTGCGCACCACATGTGAGATGGTTTGAACACAGATGCGGTAAGTGGTTCTTTATGTGGGTTCCGCACCTGCGATGGAAATTCCGCAGGTGCGGTGCCGCGGAAGCGGGTATTTGACCGCAGGTGCATTTTGCTGGACAGAAAACGCCAGCTCGAGGTTTGTTCTTCATTTTTTGATTTTGGGCTTAAGGAACTCGGGAGAGAGGCAATTTTTCAAGGGATTTGAAGGAGCAACGTTGGAGTAAGTGATTCTAACCCATAATGTTTTAAATTTCATGAATCTATGATTTTATTCATCATCTAATTGAGAAGATGGACTAGAAATTTGGGAATTTAGGGCTCGAAATGGAGAGTGGATTTTGAGTGACCAAATGAGGTCGGAATTTGATAAATTTCGTATGTTTGGACTCGGGAGTAAATGGGTTTTCAAGTTTTGTAATTTTGTCGAATTTTCGAGACATGGGCCCGAGGGCCGGGTTTGAGAGGATTTCCGGATTTGTGCCTAATTTGATAGTTTTTCTTGTGGAATTCATCCCATTAGCATATATTGATGGTATTGTTATGGTTGTGAATAGATTCAGAGCGATTGGAGGCCGAGTCGAGGGGCAAGAGCATCGCGGTGCAGAGTTTTGACCGGTTTGAGGTAAGTAATGATTGTAAATCTAGTCATGAGGGTATGACACCCCAGAATTTCGTACTATTTTGATAAATGAGGTGACGCACATGCTAGGTGACGGGCGTGTGGGCATGCACCAGTAGGGATTGTGACTTGGTCCTTCCCGTGGCAACTGTAGAGTTGCATATTTTGATAAACTCTATAAGATATCTATGTGTTTTAGAAATGATTCTGTTAACTTGGGCTGAATGCCATGTTTGGGGCCTTATGCCGTACTGTTTGGAACCTCAGGGGTATTTTACTACTATCCTCACACTGTTTTGATTCGAAAGCATATCCTCAGTCATGATTTTTACCTGTTTATTGTTTGATTCAATTTCATTACACTATTTTTAAATATATGAAAGTTGTTTGGGCTGAGTTCCCTGATTTTTCACTAAAATACCCGAGTGGCTTGTGAGGTTGATGACTCAGAGAGGCCGAGGGCCTAGCGGTGGGGAATATAGTATTATGGATCAGGTTGCACGCCTCATATATATATATATATATATATATATATATATGTGTGTGTGTGTGTGTGTGTGTGTGTGTGTGTGTGTGTGTATTGGTTGGGCTGTACGCCGTATCGATATATGGATCGGGTTGCATGTCGCAGCAATATTGGGCCGGGCTGCATGCCGCAACATATAGCGCTTGGGCTCTAGGAGCCCCTCTGGAATCTGCACACCCCCAGTGAGCGCAGTCAACTATATATTTATGGATTGGGCTGCACGCCGCAGCGGTTATTATAAGGTACCTATTGAGCGTGGGTGCTGAGTGTGAGCGCTGATTGATGAGAGTTGAGTCACGAGTGACTGAGAGGCTTGCCCGAGGGGCTATATATGCACTTATACGAGTGANTAGATGTTCTTGACGGCTTCGTTGGCCTACATAGTTATATATATATATATATATATATATATATATATATATATATATTTGAGTGATACTTTGCCCGAGGGGCTTGTTTTTATGAAATTACTATTTTCACTCTTTTTTTTACACTGAGCCTCTACTAGGAATGTTGAACAAATGTTTTAAACAACTTCATTGGAACTGGAATTTTTACGAGATGTTCGGAATTTAACTGCTAATTTGAATCTTGTTATTATCACTGAGGATTTTATGTTATGAGACGTATATGATTTTAAATGCTCGTCACTACTGCTTAGTCTTTATTTACCTTTATTACTTACTGAGTTGGCGTACTCACATTACTCCCTGCACCTTGTGTGCAGATTCAGGTATTTCTGAACCCGATAGCGGGGGTTGATTACTCAGTGGCAGGTTCATCGAAGTTAGCAAGATAGCTGCCTAGCGATCGCAACCCTGTTTTCCTCCCTCCTTATTCTCCCTTAGTGGTATTCAGTGATTTTCCCGGCCATGTTGGTCTTGATGTTGTCAGACGATTGTAATAGATGCTCATGACTAGTGACACCTCGATGTCGGGCTTTCTTTTCGCACTGTTGTTTGGTTTTAAACACTTTATAAAAATTTATTGTTAAATAGCTTTGATTTATCCTAAGAATGAAAATATTGATTGGATTTGGAATTGTGTCGGCTGGCCTAATTCCGTGATAGGCCCCATCACGACCTGGTTGGTTTTGGGGTTGTGACAAGTTGGTATCAGAGCATAGGTTACATAGGTCTCACGAGTCATGAGCAGGTTTAGTAGAGTCTCGCGGGTCGGTACGGAGAAATCTGTACTTATCTTCGAGAGGCTACAGAACCTTTAAGAAATCCCACGTTCTTGAATTCTTATCGTGCAACATTGATTAAGCTTGAAATGTAACTCTTTGAATTCCTTCCACGCATTCGTATGCACGCATGAGCGCTCGGTATCAGCTGTGCATCGACGACTTGTGATTTCCTGAACGAGAGGCGAGATGTGATTTTCTGTGTGTTGATGTTGGGCCAGTCTGGAGGACTTGGGGCCGAGTTTTGACTGTAGTTTGAGCACAGAGGTGTGATTGTGTGAGCATGCGCTTTTGGACTTATATGTCCGGTAGTATCCTTATTAGTGGAATTAGTGGCTGGATGACTACGTGATGAGTATGATGTGACTAGAGATGTGTTCCTATGATTCGAATGTGAAGAGAGGGGTCTGTTTGAGGTGTAGAAAGGACTATTTGGTGCTCGATTTCCATCTTGATTTGACATATAGTCTCGAGGTATGGGTGTGTTGAAGGATCTTTTCATGATTGTTTAGTTGAGGAGTGAAGTAGATTCTTCATGTTGTGATATGAGTTCAGACTCGGAAGATTAAATGATTGCCTAATGTTTATGATTGTGGAAGGGTATAAGGAGATGTTAGTTTGAGGTGAAGCAGGTGGGTTATCTCCTTTGGGGTGTCCTGAGGGTTGTGTGATCCCTATGTTGTTTTGTAGCGAGTTCCCTTTCACTAGTGGGTTATATGTGTTGCAAGTTGTGTTTGGATCGCTTATGATTGTGGGCTTGACTGTTACAAGGGTGAATGCGAGATTTGCAAATGATTTGAAATAATAGATGGTTTGTGTTACACGAGCTTATGAAGGATTTAGTTTAATTCACTATGGCAGTATGGCAGTAATAGAGCATGGGTATCGTGAGTTATTGTGTGTTTGAGCTATGGCTTTGAGCCAAGTGGGGGAGCATGTTAGTGATCAGTTGATTGCACGGTTTTGTGATGTATGGGTTCCAGTTTGAGGTATACTTGTGGATCGATTATGACTTGCAGAGGTTGAGATCGAGGATGACTTGAGTAAAGGATATTTTGGATAAGGGTTGTGTTATGCTTTATATGTATATGAAAGATGTTGGATGAATTAGTTATTGTTGTAAGGTATGTAACGGGTATAGAGTAGGATATCACTCGGCTGCTTAGAAGGATGGGTTACTTCCTAGGGTATTGGAGTGCTAAAGGAGCACAGGTCGTTTGGACCGTTTGATCTGTCTAATTGAGACCTGAGTAGAGTGGATGACTTCCGAGAATGTTCTGACGGATTCAAGATTTATATGTAATAATTGGGAATTCTTCACGACGTGTATTTGGCTAGAAATTGGTACTTACATTGGAAGGCGTCAAGATTTGTGGCATTTCTATATCGTAGCGGATCTTACATTTCGGTATCAGGGAAGGGAAATAACAGCTTAAATTCATAGGAAGTCTCTTCAGAGTAAGTAATTGAGTTGTGTTACTTTTGGGATGCTTAAGAGAACATTCAACGACTTTTGAGCCTTAGCCGGTTTGGTTTTATGCTTGGGTCTCGTGTGGTCAGTCTGGGTTAAGGATTGCAGAATTATGGTAAGAAGAAGTATTAATTCGAAGGTAATTCAGAAGGAATTCGGACAGGTAGGACAGCTTAGTAGTATGTTGGATCGGCATTGCAATGGGTATGATTAGTTCTTTGGTTATTTATAAGGTAAGGAATTTCTACAGATATTCCGTGGCAATGCTCTTGGGTTTTTGGTGACCTGCGTAGCCTGGTTGAGTTAGAAGGATTCAGTTCTGACGGTTTGGTTTTGTAAAAATGGGATTTGGAGGATTCTTGATGGTTTGTAACACGGTTAGGGATGTATATTTTCTACTGGCATGAGGAGCATGTGATGTATAGTGATTTTCTTCTAGATTGGATCAAATGGAAAGCTCTTGGCTAGTTTAGTACATAGTTGCTTGTGACTCGGAATGGATTATCAAGTTCTCATATTTATCATAGGATGGCATGGTATATACGGTATGTTGTGTAGGGTTGATATTTGCATGTGTAAGGTTACAGTTCTGTTATGGAAGGAAGGTCATAAATTCTTAGGCAACATGGACAGCTCCAGATGACTAGGTAAATGATATTACTAATTGGCGTGGCTTGATGAGGGTATACATTTCAGAAAGGGGCAATGTGTTTGAGTTAAGGATACTTCATTAGTATTGTGGCACCCTCTTGTTTGATCGACAGCTGATATTCGAGGTTGCTTGGTGGCACAGAAGCATTTTAGGAGTATCCCTCGAGGAATGATTGAGTATCAGAGGTACATGAGATGTTCGGGCGGTGGAGTTGGGATTGAATATAGTGATTCGGGTGCATTATGGATTTGGAGACTGGGAGTTCTCGTAAAAAGGTCATGTCATGGTTGTTGATCACGTATATCGGTCTTGTGTGGTGGCTATTGGGGGTTGGAGACCCGAGTGGATCATTGTTGCTTAGTATGGTAGATTTTGATGTGATATTGGGTATGGACTGGTTGTCTCTGTGTCGTGTTATTCTGGACTGTTACACTAAGACGGTGACGTTGGCTATGCCGGGGATGCCACGGGTTGAGTGACGAGGTTCGACGAGTTATGTTCCTAGTAGGTTGATTTCATTTTTGAAGACCCAGCGTATGGTTGGGAATGGGTTGTCTATCTTATTTGGCCTTCGTGAGGGATGTCAGTACAGAGACTCCCACCATTGATTCAGTTCCAGTGGTGAGGGATTTCTCCAAATGAGTTTCTTGCAGACCTACCGAGTATGCCGCTAGACAGGGTTATTGATTTTGGTATTGATTTGGTGCCGGTCACTCAGCACACTTCTATTCCACCGTATCGTAGGGCACTTGCGAAGTTAAAGGAGTTGTAGCAGCAGCTTCAGGAACTCTTTGATAAGAGGTTCATGAGTAGGCCATTATGGATGTGTGTTCTGCATCGAGTCAGCTTTGTTGACCCCGAATTGCTATTGTTGAGGGATGTGCCGTTCAATTGTCATTGAGCTTATTTGCGCTTTGGAGTGATCTATGAGTTACCTTTCCGTGTTGCAAGGAGTTGTGATTCGCTGATGTTATGCACAAATGATATGGTACTATTTGGGCTTCATGGCGGAGTTGGAGTGAGACGGGTATTTGGGTGTTGCACGATTGATTGTGCATTGGATATGTTCTTTCGGGCTGGCATGGCATTGCGTCATTTACTTCTCCGTGGGTATGGTGATTCCCTTTTGGTACTAGACATCAGATTGTGTGTGGTGGATGATTTTGAGCATGGTGACTTGAGGTGTCTCATGTGGACCAGTGTTTGGATAGAGTCACGTATTGTAGCGAAGTTATGTTGAGGTATGATCCTTCGGGTTAGATTCATGTGTTCTGGTTCTACGATGTGTGATGAGTTCTCAGTATTATGTTGTGGTGGTACTGGTGAGCTTGCGGTACAGCTCTCTCATTTGAGTCATTTTTTTTCATGATTTGAGTACATTTGGACTGTTGCTTATTGGTGAGCGGGGCGCACAGGTTGTGGTTTCAGATTGTATCGAGGTGTCATGTCGCTAGAGTAGTCTTGTTGGATAAGATGAGGTCATTGGGATCTAGAATGAATACTATCGGATTCGATTTCAACATGTTGGAAGGATAATATCGAGGGTCCGTCTTAGAAAATAACTATTGTCCTTGCCGAAGGAGAGGGAGCTCCATGACGGGTTGATCTGAGGAATGGTTATGACTTTCTGCGTGTTTCTTTCATCATTTGGCAGTATACGAAAGTGTTGGAATGAGGTTTTGTTTAATAAGAGGTTTATTACCGGTATTGAGTTGTTCGAGCAGCTGCTGTGACTAGAAGTTATCGCTACGAGTGGTTGAGTTATGTGGTATATCATGTGATTACATCTTGGGTTACAGATATGGTTTGATACAGCTGGATTAGACTTATGCAGTGTATATAGATGTGAGATCATGTTCTTATAGATAAGTTCAAAAGTGGAAAAATTATCCTAAGGTTATCGGCTAGGGTGAATTGTGAAGTTTCAGTTATGTTGTGTTATCGAACCTATATGGGATAGGGTGATGTGGGATCACCCCCGGGTATGTGCATGGTAAGGCTATACAGTGATTTGATTGTTTTCGGAACAACTCAAGGCATGTTCGAGGACGAACGTATGTTTAAGTGGGGGAGGATGTAACGACCCGACCGGTCGTTTTGAGAATTTGCACTTCTCTCTCTAGTCTCGAGCATGACTTGTCCCGTATGATGTATTATGACTTATGTAAATCGTCGGTTTTGGTTTTCAGGTTAATCAAAACAGATATGGAAGAATGATTCTTAGCTGGAAGCTTTAAATTTGAAAGGTTTGACCATGACTTTTTAGTATTCGATCTCGAATTTGGATTTTTATGATTTGGTTAGCACCGTTAGGAGATTTTTGACTTGGGGGCGCGTCCGGAATGTGATTTGGAAGTCCGTGGTAGAATTAGGCTTGAATTGGCGAAATTGGAAATTTGGCACTTCCCGGTTGGCAGTGGAAACTTTTATATCGGGGTCGGAATGGAATTCAAGAAATTTGAGTAGGTTCGTAGTGTCAATTTTGATATGTGTGCAAAATTTCAGGTCATTCGGACGAGGTTTGATAGGTTTCGGCATCTTTTGCGGAATTCGGAAGTTTGGAAATCCTTAGGCTTGAACCCGAGGGTGATTTGGTGTTTTGATGTTGCTTTGAGTGTTCTGAAGGTTTGAATAAGTTTGAATGGTGTTATGTTACTTGTTGGCATGTTTGGTTGAGGTCCCGAGGGCCTCGAGATGAATTTAGGTGGTTGACGGAAGGATTGGCATTGAGTTGGGGCTGCTGAAAATTTGCTGCTTCTGCCATATCCGCACCTGCGGATTGGGGACCGCAGGTGCGAGGTCGCATGTGCGAGCTGGGAGCCGCAGATGCGGACGCTGTAGAGTTTGGTCGGTTCCGCAGAAGCGGAAGATGAGTCGCAGGTGCGCACCGCAGGTGCGATGGTTTGACCGCAAATGCGTAAGTGGTTCTTTAAGTGGGTTCCGCACCTACGATGGAAATTTCGCACGTGCGGTGCCGCAGAAACGGGTATTTGACCGCAGGTGCGGTTTTGCTGGACAGAAAATCCCAGCTCGAGGTTTGTTCTTCATTTTTTGATTTTGGGCTTGAGGAACTCGGGAGAGAGGCAATTTTTCAAGGGATTTGAAGGAGCAACGTTGGGGTAAGTGATTCTAACCCATAATGGTTTAACTTTCATGACTCTATGATTTTTTTCATCATCTAATTGAGAAACTGGACTAGAAATTTGGGAATTTAGGGCTTGAAATTGGAGAGTGGATTTTGAGAATTTGAGTGACCAAATGAGGTCAGAATTTGATAAATTTCGTATGTTTGGACTCGGGAGTAAATGGGTTTTCAAGTTTTGTAATTTTGTCGTCCGAGACGTGGGCCCGAGGGCCGGATTTGAGAAGATTTCGGGATTTGTGCCTAATTTGATAGTTTTTTTATGGAATTCATCCCATTAGCGTATATTGATGGTATTGTTATGGTGTGAATAGATTCAGAGCGATTGGAGGCCGAGTCGAGGGGCAAGAGCATCGCGGTGTAGAGTTTTGACCGGTTTGAGGTAAGTAATGATTGTAAATCTAGTCCGGAGGGTATGAAACCCCGAAATTTTGTACTATTTTGATAAATGAGGTGACGCACATGCTAGGGGACGAGCGTGTAGGCGTGCACCAGTAGGGATTGTGACTTGGTCCGTTCCGTGGCAACTGTAGTGTTGCATATTTTGATAAACTCTATATGATATCTATGTGTTTCAGAAATAATTCTGTTAACTTGGGCTGAATGCCATGTTTGGGGCCTTGTGCCGTACTGTTTGGACCCTCAGTGGTATTTTACTACTATCCTCACACTATTTTGATTCGAAAGCATATCCTCAGTCATGATTTTTACCTGTTTATTGTTTCATTCAGTTTCATTTCTCTATTTTTAAATACATGAAAGATGTTTGGGCTGAGTTCCCTGATTTTTCACTGAAATGCCCGAGTGGCTTGTGAGGTTGATGATGAGAGAGGCCGAGGGCTTGACGGTGAGGAATATATAATTATGGATCGGGCTGGACGCCGCAGCAATATATATATATATATATATATATATATATATATATATATGGATCGGATTTCACTCCGCAACGATATATGGATCGGGCTGCATGCTGCAGGGATATTGGGTCGGGCTGCACGCCACAGCGATATAGCGCTTGGGATGTAGGAGCCCCTGCAGAGTCTGCACACCTCCAGTGAGCGCAGTCGACTATATATTTATGGATCGGGCTGCACGCCGCAGCCGTTATTATAAGGTACCTATTGAGCGTGAGTGCTGAGTGTAAGCGCTGATTGATGAGAGTTGAGTCACGAGTGACTGAGAGGCTTGCCCGAGGGGCTATATATATATATATATATATATATGAGTGATACTTTGCCCGAGGGGCTTGTTTTTATGAAATTACTGTTTTCACTCTTTCTATTTATACTGAGCCTCTACTAGAAATGTTGAACAAATGTTTTAAACAACTTTCATTAGAACTGGAATTTTTACGAGATGTTCGGAATTTAACTGCTGATTTGAGTCTTGTTATTTCCACTGTGGTTTTTATGTTATGAGACTATATGATTTTAAATGCTCGTCACTACTGTTTAGTCTTTATTTACCTTTATTACTTACTGAGTTGACGTACTCACATTACTCCCTGCACCTTGTGTGCAGATTCAGGTATTTCTGAACTCGATAGCGGGGGTTGATTACTCAGTGGCAGGTTCATCGATGTTAGCAAGGTAGCTGCCTGGCGATCGCAATCCTGTTTTCCTCCCTCCTTATTCTCCCTTAGTGGTATTCAGTGATTTTCCCGGCCATGTTGGTCTTGATGTTGTTAGACGGTTGTGGTAGATGCTCATGACTAGTGACACCCCGATGTCGGGCTTTCTTTCCGCACTGTTGTTTGGTTTTAGATACTTTATAAAGGTTTATTGTTAAATAGATTTGATTTTATCCTAAGAATGAAAATATTGATTGGTTTTGGAATTGTGTCGGCTAGCCTAATTCCATGATAGGAGTCATCACGACCGGGTTGGTTTTGGGGTCGTGACACTTATGTCGTCTCTTTTTTCACTTTTCCACATACCACGACCAGAATAAAACCCCTTAACTTATCCTTAATCTCTCCACAAGGGTTTTCAAGAATATTAACATCTCGGGTACGAAATCAAGAAGCGATAACACTAGAATGATCCCTACGACGTAAGTATAGCTATATCGCCTCTCTTTTTCTTTGTAGTTTGAGTTTTGGAAGGTACCTCATGGTTAAGGAAACGTCTACTTTCTGTATTTAAGCTTTAAATGTCAAGGAAGGTTGATAAATTCATTTCTTAATAGTTAGAACTCACGGGAAGGTGATCGGAAGCCGTGAGTTCGAGTTATTCGACTTGTAGTGGACCGTTTTGTGGGCTGTTTCGTATTTCTTTTGGGCTCTCTATTTTGCTTATGTTTTATGGAGTTTTTGAGGGTAAAAGGTGTGGAGAAATACCACATAATGGCGGAATGGTGGGCTGGTCGTTCGTCGTTACATTTTTAGGTTGTTTGGCACTACTTTTGTTGTCGTTTTATGTATGAAGTTATTAGGGTGTGTGGTATTTTTTGTGATATATTGTAATGGAGATAAGGTTGTAAAATAATGCATACACGTTGTTATTATTTTTTTCTTGGTGTTGTTGGTAAATGGTATTGGAGGAGGGCCTTGATACAGTGGAGATGCTTCCCAAATTTACGTAAACGAGCTACTAGTTTAAGTTGCGAACTTAGCCTTACTCAGCACTAATTTTGAATCTCCTTATGATATGGTAGATTGAGTTGAGTTATTTGAAGAATTTCTTGGAAGGTATTAAGGACCCAACAAAGTTAAGGTATGTTAAGGCTAAACCTTTCTTTCATTTTGGCATGATCCAGTAACTACATGTATTTGATAAAGGGACATAAAGAGAAGTTCGTATTCCTGAATTTATGTACATTTTCCTGGTCTCATAAGTTACAGCATTCTCCCTTATCGTGACTTCATATTTAGTTTAGTTTTATCTTCTGTCACCTAAGAGAGCAGAGAGTCTATATATATACAGTATTACAGTATTTTCACCATCATCGAGTATAATCGATGGTCAGGCCCCTATTGGGCAATCTCTGATCAGGTGGTGAGTTATATACCGAGCTTACTGTGGTTGAAAGCCTATGAGCGAGTCTAGAATGGCCGAGGTACAGAGCCTAGAATGGTCGAGCGCCTATAAGCGAGCCTACTACGGCAGAGCAGTTACACATACCGAACCTTGTAAGGCCGAGCTATTTTACTTACGATATTGAGTGAGTTGAGTCATTATCAGTAGGTAAGCATATCTTCAGATTATCTTTGACTCCCAGTTACTTTTAGTTATTATATTATCAGTTAAGTTTCAGCTTTCAGTTATTCTATTGCCTTACATACTCGGTACATTATTTTGTACTGAGGTCACTCTTGCCGGGGACACTGCATTTCATGCCTGCAGGTCCTCATTGACAGTTGGACAGACCCTCCTAGCAGACAGAGTCAAACATCAGCTTGGTTGGTAAGCTCCACTTCCTCGGAGTTACCAGGTCTAGACCTTGGAGTCCATTTTATATATACACATTTGACGGGTAGGTCGAGGTCGTGTTGCGACCATGGTATGGTTTAGTTATCTCTAGAGGATTGTAGACGAGTCTTGCATATTTTGTATATCAGTAGATGTTCATAAGGGCTTCGTCGGTCTGCATAGTTATTTATATATCGATTTTTGGGTATGTTTACCCTATAGATGAGAAAGGCGTTATCTTCAGGCAATTTAGAATATGGCCTCATCGGCCTAAGTTGAAGGTTACCGCTCTAGAGTTCACAGTTACAGAGTGGTCACTCGGGCCGAGTATGGCACCAGGTGCCGGCCACGCCTCTTTAGGTTTGGTACGTGACAATGATAATTGCATATGCTTCGCGGCAGCTGAAGGTTCACGAGAAGAATTACCCTGTTCATGACCTAGAGCTAGCAGCCATTGTTCATGTGCTAAAGATTTGGAGGCACTATCTTTACAACGTGACGTGCGAGGTATTCACAGATCATCGGAGCTTGCGGTATTTGTTCAAGAAGAAGGAGCTCAATTTGAGGCAGAGGAGGTGGTTGGAGCTGTTGAAAGACTATGTTATCACCATCTTGTATCATCCCGGGAAGGCCAATGTGGTGGCCGATGCTTGAGTAGAAAGTCAACGAGTATGGGTAGCCTTGCGTACATTCTAGTCGGGGAGAGACCGCTTGCATTAGATGTTAAGGCCTTGGCCAATCAGTTCGTGATTTTGGATGTTTCTGAGCCCAGCGTGTTCTAGCTAGTACAGTCGCTCGGTCTTCTTTGTTTTAGTGCATCAGAGAATGGCATTATTATGACCCTCATTTGCTTGTCCTTAGGGACACAGTACGGCACGGTGGTGCCGAGTAGGTTACTGTTAGAGATGAT
The DNA here is from genome assembly GCF_001879085.1 of Nicotiana attenuata. Lineage (NCBI taxonomy): Eukaryota > Viridiplantae > Streptophyta > Magnoliopsida > Solanales > Solanaceae > Nicotiana > Nicotiana attenuata. The sequence goes on from NW_017670352.1 coordinate 258,772, forward strand.
TGAGTTTTGAGCATGCAGGGTCGTGTTTGTATGCCTAATGTGATGGACTTCGTGAGTTGATTCTTGATAAAGCCCACAGTTCCCGGTATTCTATTCATCTAGGTGCCGCCAAGATGTATCAACACTTGTGGTAGCATCATTGGTGGAGGAGAATGAAGAAAGATATAGTTGCATATGTGGCTCGGTGTCTAAATTGTCAACAAGTAAAGTGTGAGCATCAGATGCTTGGTGGTTTGCTTCAGAAATTAGAGATTCCTGAGTGGAAGTGGGAGCGTATCACTATGGATTTTATTACTGGACTCCCAAGGACTCAGAGGAAGTTCGATGTGGCATGGGTTATTGTAGACAGGCTGACCAAGTCAGTGCATTTAATTCTTGTTGTAGTACTTATTCTTCAGAGCGGTTGGCAGAGATTTATATCTGTAAGATCATCCATCTTCACGGTGTGCTCATGTCTATCATTTCTGATCGAGGAACGTAGTTCACCTCGCACTTCTGGAGGGCAATACAATGCGAGTTGGGCACGCAAGTTGAGCTGAGCAAAGCATTTCACCCTCAAACGGACGGACAGTCCGAGCGCACTATTCAGATATTGGAGGATATGCTCCGCGCTTGTGTTATAGACTTCGGAGGTTCGTGGGATCAGTTCTTGCACTTGCGGAGTTTGCCTACAATATCAGTTACCAGTCGAGCATTCAGATGGCTCCCTATGAGGCATTATATGGTAGGCAGTGCCGATCGCCAGTTGGATGGTTCGAGCCGGGGGAGGCTCGGCTATTGGGTACAGATTTGGTACAGGATTCCTTAGATAAGGTCAAGGTTATCCAAGATTGACTTTGCACAGCTCAGTCCAGGCACAAAAGTTATGCCGACCGTAGAGTTCGTGATGTTGCATTCATGGTCGGAGAGAGGGTATTGCTCTGTGTATCACCCGTGATGGGTATGATGAGGTTCGAAAAGAAGGGAAAGTTGAGCCCTAGGTATATTGGACCTTTTGAGATTCTTGAGCGAGTGGGAGAGGTGGCTTACAGGCTTGCGTTGCCACCTGGTTTATCAGTAGTTCATCCGGTGTTCCATGTGTCCATGCTCCGAAAGTATCACGGCGATCCATCCCACGTTTTAGATTTAAGCACTGTCTAGTTGGACAAGGATTTGACCTATGAGGAGGAGACGGTGGCTATTCTAGCTCGACAAGTTCGTCAGTTAAGATCGAAGAGTTATCCTTCAATTCGGGTGCAGTGGAAAGGTCAGCTCGTCGAGGCAGCTACTTGGGAGTCCGAGTCGTATATCAATTCAGGTACTTTTCTATGTCCAATCGAGGACGAACGGTTGTTTTAGAGGTGGAAAAAGTGATGACCAGAAAGGTCATCTTATGTTTCAGAACCCAATACTGCGCTTTTAAGCTTTAAACACCTCATTTTACTCCTCCTCAATTTGCGAGAACAGTTCGGGCGTGTTTCTGGAAAGCTTTTATGTTAAAACTGATAAAAATATTAAAATTTTGCTTAGAAACCCATTTGAGTTGACTTTGGTCAATATTTTGAGTAAACGGACTCAGATTCATGTTTTGACAGCCCCGATGGGTCCGTATCATAATTTGGGACTTGGGCGTATGTCCGGAATCGAATTTGGAAGTCCGTAGCCCGAGTTATTAGACTTTATCAAAATTTGAAAGTTAAAGGCTTAATGATTTCGAGATGTTTGACCAATGTTTGGCTTTTTGGATATCGGGTCCGTATTTTGGTTCCGTAACCCTGTATAGGTCCAATACCACATTTATGACTTGTATGTGAAATTTGGTGAGAGGAGGATTTGGTTTGGCGTGATTCGGACATTCGGTTGTGGAAATAGAAGTTTCAAAGTTTTCTAGAAAGATTCATTTGATTTGGTATTCAATTCGTAGTTCTAGGTGTTATTTTGGCGATTTGATTGCGCGAGCAAGTTTGTATGATATTTTTAGACTTGTGCGCACATTTGGTTTAGAGCCCCGAGGGCTCGGGTGAGTTTCGGATAGACTACGGAGTGAAAATTGGACATAGAGCATTGCTGGTTCTGCAATTTGTGTAATTGGTGTCTAATCTCGCATTTGCTAGATTAGTGTTCGCATTTGCAAACATTCCCCAGGCTGACAGACTTGCAATTGCTAGTAAATTCTTTGCAATTGCGAAGGGTACCTAGGCCAGCCTTAGTTCGCATTTGCAATCAAGAGGTCGCATTTGCGGGGAGCCAGTGTTTGCATTTGCGGACAAAACTTCTCATTTGCGAAGTGGAGCAGGAGCAGGCAGTGGTCGCAATTGCGGAAGATCATAGTTCGCACTTGCGAACTGTTCTTTGCATTTGCGAAGAAAGAAGAAATGTGAAGGTCTTCGCAATTGCGATGGATTTTTCGAATTTGTGGGGTTCGCATTTGCGAAACCCAGGTCGCAAATGCGGCATCTGCAACTAACCAAAATGGGACATACACGGGTATTTTGATTTATTCTTCAAATTTTCAAACCTAGAAACCCTAGAGGCAATTTTTCAAAGATCACTTCTTCCCCAAATCATTGGTAAATGATTCTAAACTAGTTTCTTTCAAACTTTCACTATTTTTTCTAAGATTTCAACCTAAAATCTAAAGTTTTCATGGTGAAAATTGGGAGTTTTGGGTAAAATTAGGGATTTATAAAAAATGGGGATTTAGACCTCAAATCGAGATCAGATTCAAAAACAAATTACATAACCGGGCTCGGGGGTGAATGCGTAATCGGGATTTAGTCCAAATTTCGGGTTTGAACCAAGCGAGCCCGGGTATTGACTTTTGTTGACTTTTTTAATAATGACCTAAATTTAATTCTTTACAATTGTGGGTAGTTCCTAAGGCTTATTTTGAATCGTTTGGTTGGTAAGTTGCTAGATTCTATTGGTTCGGAGGCTTGTTTGAAAGGAAAAGTTGTGGTTGAGATTTGAGTTTGGTCTTTGGAGCGAGGTAAGTGTCGTGGTTAACCTTGACTTTTGAGGGAATATGACTTGTTTGTCTATTTGCTACGTGTTGAAATGATGGGGACAACGTATACATGAGGTAACGAGTACTTATGCATTGTGGCGGGTAAAGCATGCGGGTGGGACTTGGTTTCTTGTATTAATGCTTTCTTTGATCAAGTTATCCATGTTTAGACTAGTATTGTTAAATTGATTGTTCTTATCATGTTTACGGATTTTTGGTGATAATTGAGTATTCATTTCAAAGTTGGGGTTGGTATTGTAGAACCAAATGTTGAATTAAGGCTTGTTCTTGTTATTTTTATCTCCCTGTTGCTATTTGTTCATTGCTTTACGGTAAGGGAGAGTGATAACGCACGAAGGGTGATGTCGTGCCATATTGTGAGTGTTAATGCACGAAGGGTGATGTCGTGCCACATTGTGAGTGCTAATGCACGAAGGGTAATTTCGTGCCATGTTATGAGAGTTAATGCACGAAGGGTGATGTCGTACTGTTTCTACTGATTTATATGGTGAGGTTGAGAGTAAAAGCACGGAGGGTGATGCCGTGCACTTTTCTTTACTGTGTTTAATTGTTTTCATTTGTTCAAGGCATATTGGTTGTTCCAGTTATCATTGCTGCTGTGATTCTCTTATCTTATACTTCCCTCAGCATGTCCGCCTCCCGATATTACTTGTCTAGATTTTATTTGCTGTTATTTTGTACATATAATGTTATCTGCACAGGTTTATTAGGTAGGTGTCTTGTCGTAGCCGCGTCACTACTTCGTCAAGGTTATGCTCGACACTTACGAGTACATGAGATCGGTTGTACTCATACTACATTCTGCACTTCTTGTGCAGATTTCGGTACCGGCCCTAGCTGTCCGTGAGTTGGTGCAGCTTGGATCTTCTTATTCGGAGACTCAAGGTAGATCTTTTGGCGTCCGCAGACCTTGAAGTCCCCTCCTATATTTTCTTATTTTACTGTTTCATTTCTCTCAACCAGTTGTATTTCTTTCAGACCCTATTTGCAGTAAAATCTAGAAGCTCGTGGTCACTCCAGATCTGCATTTTATTAGCTTTTGGGCGTTTATCGTATTCCGCAACTGGTTTTATCTTATTAAAAGCTCAAATTGATTATGTCTATTGAAATTGTATGAAATTGACTTAAAGGTTCTCTAACATAGGCTTGCCTAGCAAGAAAAATGTTAGGCGTCATCATAGTCCCGAAGGTGGGAATTTCGGGTCGTGACACCCCTCCCTACCCCCCCCCCCCCCCTTCTCTAGGATAATGTATATAAAGCTCCATAGCGGGATTAAATTGATCCTCACCTCAACAACTGAACCCACCTGATCAACTATGGTGTCCGGATTAGTTTGCACGCACTTTGACTAATTCCTTGGAATACCTATTTACCCCACTAGCACAGATACTGAGTAACTTTGCTCACTCATATTATATTTACATACTCTTTTCAATCAGAATAACTAAGTTCTTGTAAGCTCATAGCTCTGTTCCCTATATAGTCCATTAAATGGAGACAATAAACTGGCTAGCAGCTGAGAAACCAGTGGTTATTTTCGGTAGCAGCAACTGTGGCATGTGTCACACTGTTAATAACTAATTTTTTACCATACTCAAATTCTACACTATTTTAGTGTAAATATTTCTTTTAGGTCCAAATCTTGATACTTTAAACTTTTATCTTACTTTTTAATAGGTTTTGTGCCAAAAAAAAAAAGTTAAAAATTACAAAAAAGTGTTCACATACTTATAGTACAAATTCTATTTCTATTTGTAAGCAGAAAAAGAAAATTTCAAAAAAATAATAAAATATTTGATTTTTTCTAATTAGATTTCTAAATGTAAGAATGGTATCTTTTATAGTATAGTTTATATGGTATCTTTTTTAGTCTAGTTTATACTATAGTATAAATATTTAGTTATCCTATGTATATAATATTTATAAAAGTGGTTGGCTAATATTTTTTGCTATGCATTTACTTTCTCTATTCTTCATTTAAAAAAAGAATTAATTAATAAGTAAGAGTTATTTAAGAAAAAAGACAACTAACAAAAAAGAACAAAAAAAAAAAAGAATCCACAATAAACAAACAGAAAGATAACTCCTATCTGGTCTAACTTCCCTACACTTCCCACACACTCACATTTTTTACCCTTAACCCCTCACGTTCACTTAGCACACATCCCACCATTTCCTCTGTCTATAGGTCTTTTTTAATTCACACACTGCACTATAAAATCTTGACTGTTTCAGCACTTAAAAAAGAGGGGAACGAAAGGAAACAAAAAAATTGAGGAAGTAGGAAAGAAAGAGAGGCAATCAGAAAAATAAAAATAAATCAGTAACTAAAAAAAAAGCATTGTTCTTTTATAGTAAAGATTCACTTGGAAAATTGTTTAGTTTATGTTATTTAGTTTGAAGACGGAGTTTGAGATTTTCTTCGCAGTTCCGATTTTGAGGTTGTCAGAGTTTCTATTCGTTAGCTTCAGTTTTGATTCTCTGTTTTGCATTGGGTTTAATCTCCTCTACTGTACGAGACGGTTTATTTGGATTTTGTCTTATCTATATATATTTGAAAGGTTTCATCGCTTAAGGTCCGTTTCTTTCTCTCTTTCACTACCCCTTTCCATTTCTCTGATTCGAGTATTTTAGATCCATGTCACTGTTGCTTTTATATATTACTTTTCATGTGTGTCTGCTTTGTTAAAGAAAGCATATTCTTTATTAAAGAAAGCATAAGTTTTTTTTTTATGTGTGTAAAATCTTTGGAGGGAACAAAACTTTGGTGGAGTTGTTAAAAAGGCAAGTATATTTGTTTTAAGCTTTCTGTCATTTTTTGGTATTGAGAAGTTCTATCGGAAGTATTAACTTTACCAAATAGATCACATTAAGGACCCATTTTTTTTTTACGCATATCTACTTTAAATATTTTGGATATGATGCACGTTAATCTTTTGATCTTTTGAGCTTAATTGTGTGGGTACTACAATTATTAAATTGGCATAAATTAATCTGTCACCTTTGTTTGTTAATTTTTTTCTTTTTTTTAGCAAGAACATGTTTGTTTATTTTATCCAAAGGAATAAATAATGCTTCTGCTTTGGTAAGTTTCTTCAGTAATTTGGTGGTTTAGTTTTATAGAGAAACTAGTTTGATAAATAATTAAGCTATGAATCTTTCGCTGTTCATTGTTGATCTAAGATAATTTAGATGCGGAAAAATCTATGTCAGAGTGACTTAAGACACAAATACTTTTGTTTAGAGGAAGATCGGATCGTGGAATTTTTCTAATTTTTAAAATTTCAAAATTGGGGGTTTTTTTTTTTTTTTTTAGCAAACAGGAAATAGATATATTAATGACTAAGGAACGTCTAGTACATGATTAACATAAGATGCATCACGAAGGACGCATTGGTTCCCTAAGCTTGCTAACAGTTGGCAAGCCTCATTGTATAGCAGTTTTTCATGGGTAGTAGTTTCTAGTCTATCATTTTCCACAAAATCTGTTACATCAAAAGGTGGTTCAACAAAAACTTTACTGGTCTTCTGAGCATTACTTCTTCCTACTGCTCCAAAAACTTGGTTATCCCTTCCTAGGCTCCCTTTTGCTAGTTGGTGAGCAATTCTATTCCCCTGCCTGAAAGTGTGTTGGAGAGTAACCCTCTGCTAGTACATTAAGGACCTGCAATCATTAACAGTTTTATTAAATAATATATTACCAGCTTGTAAGGCCTGGATTACCTCTGAGCAGTCTGTCTCTATTTCAAATGGGAAGAGATTCCACTCCTTTGCTGTCCTTAGACCTTCTCGTAGAGCTTTCAATTCTGCTGCTAGTGAGCCATTTGCATGGGTTAGTTTTGTAAAACCAACTACCCAGCTACCATTTGCGTTTCTGAAAACACCACCTAAACCACAATTTTGATTATAGCTATGAAAACTGGCATCTACATTCAGTTTGAACCAACCCCTAGGGGGTTTGAACCAGTTGATTTTTATTAGTAATTTGGGAGGATGAATAGAGATTTTTTTCCGTAAGTAATTTAAATTCTATAGCCCTTTGCATGATTTGATGACCACTGATTTGGTTAGAAGTGTTATTGTCATTATTACTGTTTCTATTAACCCAAATGTGCTAAATGATGAAGGGAAAGTAAGTGTTCCATTTTAGGAAATCGTGTTTAAGAGGAAAGTTGAAGTCCTTTATTTGGATAAGCCAATGTTTCCCATTTTGGTTAATAAGGTGGTTCCATTGAAGGTCGGTCCAGAGTTTGTTGACAGCTTTGCATTCAAGGAAGATATGCTCGATTGATTCTTCATAAGGGCTTTTACAGATGGGACAGTTAGGGTCAATGTTTAGTCCAATCTGTGAAAGGTATTTTCTGCAAGGAATTCGATTGTGAAGGCATTGCCATAGGAAAAATCTGATTTTATTGGGACAGTCCAATTTCCAAATCCACTCGAACTCTAAGTTAGTATTATAAGGAGATTCCAGAAGCGTATAACAAGATTTAGTAGTAAAAAATCCCTTAGTGGTGAGAGACTAAATAGGTAGGTCAATTGAGGGACCCCTAAGACGGACTTTTATTTTAGTGATATTAGCTAGTAAGTCCGGAGGAAGGGAGAGGGTTAAGCAGTCTAAATTCCGATTGGTACCATCGAAGATATCTCTTATTTTTGTGGAAATATCCTTGGTCGAGGGGGGGCCTATTACATGGTTCCTTAGGTTACCAAAATTTGGTATCCAATTGACCTCCCATAAGTTAAGATTTGATTGAAGGTGGGGGGATCATATGATGCCCTTGGAGCAGATGTCCCGCCCTTTGCAAATGCTTTTCCAAATGTAGGAGGATCTATCCGTAGAGGAACTATTGCAATAGTAAGAGATGATAAGCTTTGCCCATGGAATTAGTGCATTTGTGAGAAGTCTCCAACTTAAGCTAGCTAGAGTGCTTAGATTTTTATTAAGAGCATTGTGGATGCCTAATCCACCATATTTTTTGGGTTGGCATATGGTGGGCCAGTTCACCATGTGAATTTTCCTTTTTTCTATTGTGCTACCTCATATGAAGTCCCTTTGGACTTTATCAATCTCTTTTAGGGTTTTCTTGGGGAGGAGGGTGTATTGCATGTAATGATTTGGGATGGAATTAAGGCATGATGCTGCAAGGGTTGTTCTTCCTGCCAAACTAAAGAATTCATTTTCCATGAGGCAAGTTTAGTTCTCATCTTATCAATTAGGAATTGATAGTCCCTAGGTTTTGGGCTATGGTGTAAGATAGGGAAACCTAGGTATGTGCCAAAACTGTTACTTTTCTCAACTCCTAACATAGTGGTAATGTCTCTGATAATAGTTGGTTGCAATTTTTGAGAAAAGTAATTTTGACTTTGTAGTGTTGATACTTTGACCTGATAGAGAGCAAAATTGGGCAAGGCCATTTTTAATAGCTTTACAAGATTTAG
>NW_017670352.1:267246-284746 GCF_001879085.1 Nicotiana attenuata
TTTTATTCCGTCGAAGTTTGAGAGTTCTAGGGTTGGCCCTAAGTGTAGGTTTAGGGGGACATCGTCCTCCTCCATCTCTGCCTCCACTGGACAGGATATGAGGTCGTCTTGTTGTTGAGGTGGGGGTACTGGAGGGGGTGGAGGGGGGGTGCCATCTCTTGGTTCCCCTGGTTGATGTCCCAAGGGAGAAATATGGGGTTGAGATGAGTATACATCTCTGTTGGAAAGAAGGGAAGATCCAATGGGGCATTTTGAGGGTTTATAGGGTTGAACTGGGGTGGCATGCTCCATTGTTCTCTCATCATTTGAGCCATTTGAGGGTTCATTGATGGAGCCATCGGGTGGATAATGTTGTTGAGCCATACTTGATTGAGACAGTTGTTCATGGCCAACCTCATTCCCTCCGTGATGAGTTGTGCTAGATATTGGGTGTTGTGGAGGATCAAAATAGCCTCTTGGTCATTGATTGGGACCGTGAATGATAGTGCGTGGCCCATGAGACCTAGTTCCATCCAACTCGTGGGTTGGTAGTCCTGGGCTTAGGGTGGTTGAGCGTAAATTATCTGGGGTTGTTCTTGAGGATTGAGGGGGGGAATGTTTTCCATGTTGAGAGGATGGAGTTGTCTTAGGACTTGGATTAGGAGATTCCTTCTTCTCAGGGTTGAGGGAACTCTTGGCATTTTTGGGTAATGGAAGGTGTATTTATTACACTGGTAGTAGGCGTGGGATTTTGGGTTGGAGAAGGAGTTGGCCGATTGGTTGGAGAAACAATGATTGTTTCTTCCAAGTTTGCGTCTTTTGGTTGCTCTAGGTCTTGATTTATAGGACATTTATTAGCTTTGTTTGAGTTTTCTAAGAGAATGTCCATTTGGCTACTTTCTTCTACAACCGTTACCATTTGGCCATAATGCATGGTGGGGGGGATCTTGCCATATCTTAAAGAAAGATCTTGTGGAGATCCTTTAGATAATAAAATATTTTGTGTAGATTTTTGATTAAGGGATGGGTTTAGGTCAATAGGGGTAGGATTAGAGGGAGGGTTAGAAACGTCCATGGTAGGGCCAATTTGCATGGCATTGATATTTTCTATTTGGTTAGTAACAGTAGAAGCCACAGGTAAGTCACTCATACAAGTGTCAATATTATCTAGTGCCAAGTCATCATTTAAATGAGTAAATTTATTATTACTAAGAAAATTAGTATTTTCCATGGTGGGTTTTGGCAAAACCATATGCTGATTGTCTATGTAGTGGTTTTTAGAAGGAGAGTTGTTTTGTTCATTAGGATTGATAGGTTGGTCAGTGGCTTTTGAGGGTTGATTAGGGGAGGGGTGATCTTTAGTTTTATATTGAAGCAGTTGGGTGTCTAAGTATTTACCTGTATTAGCATTGAAAAGTTTAACCGAAATACCTGGACCATGGTTGCCTTTAACCTGGTTCATGGAAGGTTGAGTAGGAAGTTTTCTCCCTTGATTCTTCTTTTTGTTGAATGAAACAGTAATCCATTCCTCCCCTTTCCCTTCATTTGTAGCCATAGGTTATTTAGCTTGTCCTGCATGGGGAGATTCAGTGCATTGTTTCTTGATATAACTGCATTGCCTCAATGTGTGACCAAAGCGACCATAATTTTTGCAAAGAAAGTCTTCCCCTTCAGAATGAATATGTTGCTTATGTTGTCTAACAAAAAGGTAGGGTTGGGCTAGAACTTCCAGAGGAATTTCAACACAAATTCTTGCATATCGACCTCTAAGGGTAGTTGATGTGCATATGTCAATTTTTAGTAGGCGTCCTATCGCATTTCCAATTCTTTCCAAGATTTTCACATCGTAAAACTCTGTTGGCAACTGAGGAAGCCTAATCCAAAAAGCTGAGGTGGTTAATTTTTCATTTTAGCCACAAAGTTTGGTTTCCATCTAGAGATGGACAGGAAGTGGCCATTTATAAACCATGGACCTGAGTGGATGGCTTTATCCATGTTCTCCTTCTTCTTGGATTTAATAATATAATAGTCTTCTCCAAGATCAATGAGAGAGAAGTCTTTTGTTGGATTCCATAGATCTTGAATTTTCCTTTTTAAATAATGATGTAGCATACATTTACCTACTAATTTGATAATGATGGAAAACTTCCACGGTTCATAGATACGTTGTCTATCTTCCGCTGAGAGGGGAATTTCTATGACACCATTTTTTTAACCTACTGGATTGTGCACAATTTCCTTCTCATCCATTGAGTTGGTGGTGTGGAGTGTGTATTCTTGTTCAATTGTAGGAGCAAAATCCATTGGATTTGATTCCATCAATTTGTCCTTGAAGGATGTTGGATTTTCTAAAACATCTTGAGGTAGGTTGTGATGGATTATGGGGGTTTAGGAGGGATTAAGTTAGAGGTTTCTGAGTTGTTCATGGTTTGGAATTTTTTAGTGAGAAGGAAGAGGTTCTCACTCTAACTTTCTTCTTTTGTGTGTTTGTTCTAAATTTCGGGCTTTAGGAGTCCTTTGTCAAGGTGTGTTTGTTCTGAATTTGTTGGATGACTTATATTTTTGGGTCGAATAATTTAAGTACTGTGACCTATGTAAAAATAAGATTCAAGCTAGCTCGTTTTTCATAATAGATCAAAGCTTCTCATTTCTTAATACTTGAGTTACATGTTATTATTCACCAAATTAATTTCGAGATATAGAATATTGGTAATTTATTAAGTTGTAAATAGTTTAAGGTTGATTAAGTTGTGAATAGTTATATAAATGATACACTTCCGCAATAAATCTATATCCATAATTCATCACCTCACCACATTCTCAAATTAGTTTAGGAAAATAACTAGAAATACATTAGAAAAAGTTTAGACGCTATTTCAATATTAGCCCATGTGTGCATGCCCAAACCTTGGATTGATATGCTTGAATAATAAAAGGATCATGTGTGCATCCCCGCGTCTCGATACCTTTAAATTTGAAATAATTATATTTTAACCATGTGTACGTTTTGTACCTTGGTTTAACATCTACCTTCAAAGGAATACCTTGTATGCGTACCGCATATAGATCAAAATAATTAATAAAATATAATAATTGATTAAGTGGTAAGAGGCAATCATAATCAATAAAATACAAGAATAGCCAAAAATTGATTTAAGCCTTATATTAGTAAATAAAAGCGACCATGCTAGAACCACGGGACTCGAGGTGTGCCTTACACCTTTCCCTCGGTCAACAGAATTCCTTACTTAGTCTTCTGTTTTAGTAGACCATAAATTAAAAGTCAAACCATCCTTTTGAAAGAGATTCCAATAAAAGGTGTCTTGGAACACCAAAACTCAATTCCAAGTAGCGACTCCAAATAATAAATAATCCTTTTTCAAAATATTACTTTAATTGCAAAAACTCTTCTAACTCAACCTCTTAATAGGATTGTGTAAAAAAAAAGGTGTGACACACACTATAATGACACAGATAAGTAGTTTTGGGGCTAATCCAATAGTGTATGAACTGGATGAACTTCCCAATGGGCATGTAACAACCCGATTGGTCGTTTTGAGCAATTGCATCCGGTTCGATAGTTTGAGGTTACGAGCAGCTTCATATTATGTGAATCGACTTGCGTGCGCAGTCCGGACGTGAAACCGGAAAGCTTTTATGTGAAAATATGAAAAATATAGTAATTTCTAGAGTTAAAATTTAGTTTTTAGTTGACTTTGGTCAATATTTTTTGGTAAAAAGACCCGGATCTGTGTTCCGACGATCCCGGGAGGTCCGCGGTAAAATATGGGACTTGGGCGTATGCCCGGAACCGAATTTCGAGGTCCCTAGCCTTAGAAAACAATTTTTGAAAAAAATTGTTGTGCTGGTTTTTAAAGGAAATAAAGAAATGAACTAATGTTTGAACTCGTTGGTATCAGGCCCGTATTTTAGTTCCGGAGCCCGGTACAAATTTGTTATGATATTTAAGTCCTATCTGTGAAATTTGGTGAGAATCGAAATTGATTTGACGTGATTCAGACGTCCGATTGAAAAGTTAGAAAATCATGAGTTTTGAGGTTAAATTCATAGATTTTGATGTTATTTTGATGATTTGATCGCACGAGCAAGTCCGTATAATATTTTTAGACTTGCATGCATGTTTGGTTTGGAGCCCCGAGGGCTTGGGTGAGTTTCGGATAGCTTTAGGCTATGTTGCCCTTGTTTTTGGATGCTTCATTGTCGTTTCTTCAAGCAAAAATGATATCGCATTGAGCAAATGAGATCCAAATTCAATTTTTATTGAACCATTAGATTTGTATCGAAATTACGGAGCCATAGTAAAAAGAATCATCGAATTTGGACATCGTATGAGGAAGTTATGCTCATTTTCATGTCGGAAAAAATTGTTGGTTTCTGGTATGGTCGCAAATACGAACTTTTTAATCGCAATTGCGATGCCTAGTTCGCAAATGCGAACTTTTCGTCGCAAATGCGACTTCTGCCAGCCCTGCCTTGTTCGCAATTTGCGAGGGTTCGCAATTGCGAACCCTGGGTCGCAAATGCGACATCTGAGGCTTGTTAAGTGAGATTTTTGATTTTCTCAAACCCTAAACCTCCATAGGCGATTTTTCAAAGACCCATACTTCTCCAAATCATTGGGTAAGTGTCTCTAACCAACTTCCAACTATATTTTGTGATTATATCTTAGATTTAACATCAAATTCGTGAGAATCTAAAGGAAAACTTGGGAAAAATTGTGAAATCTTTCAAAAATGTAAAATGATGATTTGAATGACCAAATGGTATCAGAATTAGATAATTTTTGTATAGGTGAACTCGTAGCGGAATGGGTGTTCGGAGTTGACTTTTGTTGACTTTTTGCAAATTGTATAAGAATCATAATTTTGTTCATTGAAATTGTTTTCTCTTGCATTTTTTGATGTATTCAAGTCGTTTTTGGCTAGATTGAGCCGAGCGTTGATGAATTGGTAAAGGAAAAGCTAAATTGAGTATTGAATTGGCCGGATTGAGGTAAGTATCTTGCCTAACCTAGTGTGATGGACTTCCCCTTAGGAGTTGAGTCTTCTATGCTATTTGTAGTCCGTGCACGCGAGGTGACGAGTGTGTGCTCGGACTTATTTGTGGGAAAATTTGCCTTTAGGGTTCTTAGGTCCTTATGTTCATTATGTGGGAAGTATTCCATTATGATTGAGTTTCCTAATTGCTTAACTTACCTCTATATGCTCCATACGATGTTGTTAGCTTTCGTCTAACTCTTACTTGTTACTTGCCCCTTATTTGCCTTAATTGAAGTGATTGTTCTCCTTATTGTTTTGTTATCTCTTAATTGTGAATTCCTCTATGACCCCGTGTATATATGCTATGTGTCCAAATTGTTGTGGTTGCCGGTGTAGTTATCACGTGCTTATTATGTTTTGTTGTTTTGTTAAGGTTATTGCTTCTTGATTTTTCCGTGGGTCTTACATTGTGACTTTTGTGAGTCTTATTATGTACTTTTTATGCTTAAATTGAAGATTATTCATGTTGGACAAGACTTATGGTATGTTCTTGGTATTTGACCATTGTTGAGTATTGACTCAAGTTGGGATTTACGGGATTTATTTTGTGAAGGTAACTGTTGGAACGAGATTGGTTATAGCTGATGCCCTTGCCGGGGTGTATTTGTTTCTATTGTTGATTCCCTTGCCGGGATATATTTGTTTCTATCGTTGATTCCCTTGCCGGGATATTATTGTTTCTACTGTTTGGGTGAGGAAAGAGTGATAAAGCACGAAGGGTGATGCCGTGCACATTTACATTATATTGATACATATGGTGAGGAAGAGTTATAAAGCACGAAGGGTGATGCCGTGCACATTTACATTTATATTGATGCATATGGTGAGGAAGAGAGATAATGCACGAAGGGTGATGCGGTGCATATTTATATTATTCATATAGTGAGGAAGAGTGATAAAGCACGAAGGGTGATTCCGTGCATATTTCTATGATTGATTGCATGGTGAGGATTGAGGGTTAAAGCACGAAGGGTGATTTCGTGCACTTTCTGTTTGCTGTGTTTATTTGTTGTTATCAATTCAAGTGTTTTTGCTTTTTAGATTCCTTTACTGCTGTGATCCCCTGTGTTGGAACCCATATTGTTTTCAATAGCTCCCCGTATTTATCTATATATATTTCAATACTTCAAATTTTAATAATTGTTACATTTTTAATTTAAATAGTTTCTCAATTAAATTTCCTTAAACCGTCTGAGGTTGTATTTTACTTAAAAAGGAATTTCTACTAAGTTGTAATTTATTAAATCCCATGTTAATGGTAAGAATTCATTCGATGTTATATTTTAATTGAAAATGGTACTTTCTTATTCAAATGAATTCTAAAAATAACTTCATCTTTTCTTGCTGAGTTCCTAATTGGTTTGGAAGCTGTACTCTACTTTATGTTATGTAAATGAGACTCCTTCAACATCTTAATTGTATTGGTTATGGACCCTATGTACTGAGTAATATGAGAACGTTGTTGTGCAAAGTGAGATAGAAATACGAGGGCACAAGGTACCAGGTGTGCTAAAAGTTTGGTAATTGAGGCTAGGATATGAGACATCGAGTTTGAGATGGCTGTAATTGTGCATCAGAAATGAAATAATTTATTGAGCACACATCGCCTTCCTTATTTGAGTAAATTTTTACTTGTCTGTGTTCCAGCTAGGTTGGTATTAATTTACTTGGTTATCTTTCGTTTCCATCCGTGTTTCCCTTTATTGTTTCAACTGATTGTAGTTTGTTCTCTCCCTGTTGTTGATATTACTTTGTTATCTTTATGTTGATAGTTTATTATCATATCCTATTCAATTTATTTGACCAGTAGGTGTCTGGACTGTTCCTCGTCACTACTCCACCGAGGTTAGTCTTGATACTTACTGGGCACCGATGTGGTGTGCTCATACTACACTTCTGTACATTTTTGTGTACAGATCCAGGTATTCGATCGATTGTAGCTGTGCGGGTCGTTGCGGTGGAGACTCAAGGTAAACCTGCTGTAGCGTTCGCAGGTCTCGGAGTCACCTTCAATTGTACATATTTCCATATGTTTCTTTTGTTTCAGAACAATGATGTATTTATTTTGTATAACTACTCTTAGAAAGGCTTATGACTTGTACCACCGGTTTTGGAAATTGTAATTTGTTCAGAGTAATTTAATTTAAGTTAGTAAATATCAATGTTATTTCTGTTAATGTTAGGCTTACCTAGTTTAGAGACTAGGTGCCATCACGACTCCTTCGGAGGGATTTTTGGGTCGTGACAGGTTGGTATCAGAGCTCTAGGTTCATAGGTGCTACGAGTCATAAGCAGGTTTAATAGAGTCTTGCCGATCGGTACGGAGACGTTTTTACTTATCTTCGAGAGGCTACAGAACTATTAGGATAATCTCGCATTCTTTCATTCCTTATCGTGCGATATTGTTTCAGCTCGAAGCATATAACTTATGTTCCTTTACATCCACTCGTGTGTAATATTACGCTCGGTGTCCGCTATGCGCCAGTGGTTCGTGATGCTACAGACAAGCGACGAGGGAGGCAGGGATGCTCAGAAATTTTCTCAATGTGTCATCCAGACTGGAGATACAGAGGTATTGAGAGATTATTCAGTTTTTTGTATGGAGGCTCAACGGAAGCGTGGTGGGTGTTGATTGAGGATAGTTGGCGGTATTGGAGTACCTTGTGATTTGTGTTGTACGAGCTGTGAAGGTTAGTTCTGTGGATCATCAAACGTTGTTTTCTATGGCTTCGCGCCATGTGGAGGAGTCCATCAGCGGCATTCGGATTGCATAGTCAGACTTACGTCAGTTTTGGCCTGAGGTATATGTATATGTGGTATTGGTAGGTTCTCGGAATTTCTATATGACTAAGGTCTGAGATATTGCGCGGGACGATGTTAGGACTTTGACTGGGATTATTGCATATCGACTATCCGAAGAAATGGGTCAGCTCTGTGGTATTGAGTCAGCATAGCGCTGAAGTAATTGGTCCTTTGAGTAGGAAATCTCTACTGGCATTTGTGGCAGCACTCTTGTATTGGACAGTTTGTGTGACTCGGTCGAGTTGGGGAGGTGTAGTCCTGATGGCTTAGTTGCGTGCGGGCGGATCTCGGAAGGGTCTCGATGGTTCGACAAAGGCTTGAGTTGACTGTCTACTATGGGCGTAAGGAATATGTGGTACACTGTGACTTTCTCCTGAATAGGTATCTGAAATTAATAGAGTGTTGACCTTGTTGGCTATCATATGTGAAGGGTGTGCATTTTTGGAAGGGACCTTGAGTTTTGGTTTGCGGGTGCGTGGCTAGTAGCATGGTGATTACTGGGTTATGAGGCTTTCGAGGTTCATGTTTTGTTACGTGGCCAGAAATCCTATATGGGTGCTTCAGCAGAATAACAGGGTGTGAGTGATATATCAGCCATTTGATTTGCGTAGTTGAGTTGGGTATGGAAATTTCGGTATTCCTGAGGTTTGGGGCTAGATGTCCTCATGAATGGACTATTTCCTATTTGCGGATCTTGAAGAAATGTTGAGAATAGAATAATTAATAGCATGTATTATCGATAAGTTGTTGTCGATCTTTTTGAAGCATACTTATCTAATTGGGAAGGGTCAGGATTTGGTTGGTACTATTTGAAAGCTCAATGAGAATATGTGTTTTGTATCAGGTCAAGTTTGTGTGCTCCTGTGAGATTGCCATTTTGGTTATGCTATCAGGCAGAATGGATATTATTTGTGCCCTTAGCCTATGTTATGTGCTACTCTTTTGTGATGTGCTAGGTGGTGAAGTTGTATGATTATCTCCCACGCATGTTGTGATTTCATTCAGGCCTTATGGTGATGCGGGCGAGATAGCCCTCGTGATGTTGATTTGTTCATAGCACCTTATATGTGCTTGCTTCTCTCCTATTTTATTACTTCTATTCATTGTTCCCACAATTTTACTTGTGCACTCTTCTGTGCTTGATATCAGTATTCATGTGATCAGTAAACCTGAGCATTTTGGCTCGATGAGCATTTGGGAGCGGGCTGCACGCCGCATCAAATGTTATGTGGGATTGTACTTGATATCAGTATTCATATGTTCAATGAACCCGAGCATTTTGACTTGATGAGTATTTGGGAGCGGGCTGCACGCCACATCGGATGTTATGTGGGATACCCTTTCCTTGTGTTTATTTGGTGTTGTGTTTTCCCTTTGTGGGACGATTTGATGAAAAATTATACTTTTGTTGTTACACATGTTGTACTTGTTAGATAATTCTTATACTTTGCTTTCCTTTATTTGTGCTGCATAATTGAGTCATTGCTGGTTTGGTGTACGAGCTGTGTGGTACGAGAATCCGTATGGTCCCATGATGAGTTGTTAGTTGGGCTGCTTGTATTGGCTGAGATGAGGTTCTTAGACCTAAGGTTGGTACTAGGGTAATGGGGGTGATGAGTGTTTGGAAGTATGAGGTTGTTTCTGCTAAGATTTGGGTAATGGCCCTTGGCGGGCTAGAGAATTTCTTGACTTGTTGACTTCATGGGCGGCTATGAGTGTCCGCATATTTCTTTGTCATGGGCAGTGTCGTGGAAGTCCGGAACAAGGTTGTATTCAATGCAAAGTATATTGCCGGCATCCAGGATGTTATTTGAGCAGCTATGGTGGTCAAAGGTTATTGCTTCGAGTATTTGGGCTGCGTGGAACAACATGTGATTGTATTCTGGGTTGGAATTTTGGCTCAATTCAGCTTGTTCGGGTTTATACAGTGTGATGATGTGAGATTCGAGTTCTATGATGAATATCAGATGTTAAGTATATATATACTGCTACATTGGACATATAATAACAAACACCCAACGTACATCTAATATATACCTATTTCATATACGGTAGAGGGCCGAGGGGTCGCATCCAGAACAAGTTCAATATGGACCGAGCTCGAGTTCGAAAGTCGAGTATGAGACTCAGAGATCTAAGTGTTCGAGGAACATCGGAGTCGAGTATGGTCGACCTCGAGATAATACCGTTATGACTTTATAAACATAAAGAGCGACATTCCCGCGAGGGCTCTAAGATCACAGCGTAAATTTCTGAATAGATTTGTACGAGTTAGTACGGATTTGTACAAGGCGGTTAGACAGCTGTCCCAATAAGATGCCTTACTGAAAATAGAAATGTACCTTATTTAGGGTTCCCTACTATATAAAGGGGACCCCAATCATTTGTAACCATTATCAATCATTGGCTAAAGAATATACTCTCTTACTTTCTTACTCATCAGAATTGTCTCTTAACTATATTGCTTTTACTTTACTGTTCTTGTTGACCAACCTCGAGACCATCATAACTCGAGGTCAAGACTTGCTTAAGCACTGGTTTGATTCAACTTACTTCCTTAATTTATATGTTTGATTTCTTGGTTATTAATTAGTATTGAATTAAATCACGTATCTTTAAAATCACAAACAAGTTTAACTGTTACTCGTATTTCGAGGTAAACAGTTTGGTGCCCACCGTGGGGCTGAAGATAATAGTGATTATTTCAGTGCTGATTCTGATAACACACGTTATTTTTCACACTTGTTCTTGTCAAAAAAAATTGTTCTTAGGTTAAAACATGTCAAATTCACAAAACGCACCCGTACATGGCGATGATGGTCTTGGATTTCACGGGAAAAACAACAATGTAATTGCTCCGGGAGCCGGTGTACCACCGATTTACCCTGGAGAAGTGGCTATTGTAGAACCAGTCGATGTTAGTTCACACATTGCTTCTGGGCAGTGTATGCAGGGAAGTCCGATCTGGTGTCCAAGGAACACAGGGTATAGGAGATGGGGGTGTTAGCCTCCAAGTAATATTCAAAATGCTACAAGCTCAACAGGTTGCTATCGCTCAGCTTCAAAGACAGCATAAAACTCCAGGTGTGGTCGAACCAGTAGCACTCGCCGAACTGAGCGGTGCTAGAGAGATCGAACGGTAATGGCTCGGGAGCTGATCCCACGATTATGAGGATGCTCGAGGAACTGACCAAAAGAATCGAGACAGGGGAGAAAAAGATTAAGGATAATGACAAAAAAGTGGAGACGTATAACTCCCGTGTTGATCAAATACCGAGGGCACCCCCGGTCTTGAAAGGTTTGGATGCCAAGAAGTTCGTACAAAATACATTCCCTCCAAGTGCTGCTCCAAAGCCAATTCCCAAAAACTTTCTTATGTCAGATATACCTAAGTACAACGGGACGAGCGATCCTAATAAACACATCACCTTGTATACATGCGGGATTAAAGGAAACGACTTAAATGACGACGAGATCAAGTCGGTTTTGTTGAAAAAAATTAGAGAAACATTGTCAAAGGGAGCAATGATTTGGTATCACAACTTGCCGCTGAATTCCATCGATTCATTCGCTATGTTAGCAGACGCTTCCATAAAGGCACACGTCGGGGCTATATAGGTTGCAACAAGGAAATTGGACATTTTTAAGATAACACAGAGGGGTGATGAAATTCTAAGAGAGTTCGTATCCTGATTTCAAATGGAGCAAATGGAATTACCACTAATCTCAGATGATTGGGCCGTGCAAGCTTTTACATAGGGGTTGAACGAGCGGAGTTCTATCACGTCACGATAGTTGAAGCAAAATTTGATCGAGTATCCAGCTGTGACTTGGGCAGATGTACATAATCGTTACCAATCGAAGATCAGAGTCGAGGACAACCAGCTAGGAGCCCCCTCGAGTTTAGTTCATCCAGAAAGATTGGCAGTTAAGGCCCCGAGGGATGCGGACAGGGAACCAAGATCAAATAGGGAGCGGTATCAGCCATATGTTGCAGATCGAAGGAACAACGGTTCGGGGCGCAACCCTCTTCGGAATGATCGAAGAAACAATCGAGGACAGAATTCTATGGGACTTACAAGTAAGAATGGCTTTGATAAACATACCGATCCCGTAGAAGCACCTAGGTTATCGGAGTATAATTTCAGTGTCGATGTATCGGGGATCGTATCGGCTATTCGAAGGATCAAAGACACCAGGTGGCCTAGACCTATACAAATCGGTCCTTCTCAAAGAAATCCAAACTTGATGTGTAAATACCTTGGCACACATGGCCATAGGACCGAAGACTACAGGCAGCTGAGGGAGGAGGTAGCTCGATTGTTCAACGAGGGTCATCTTCGAGAGTTTCTTAGTGATCGAGCTAAGAATCACTTCAGAGAAAGAGATGTAAACAGAAAAAATGAGCAGGAAGAACCACAATATGTAATTCATATGATCGTTAGTGGTGTCGATGTTCCATAAGGGCCTATATTCCAAAGTACCAAGGTATCAATTACCAGAGAGAAAACTCGGAGTTATGTTCCCGAGGGCATCCTATCGTTCAATGACGAGGAAGCAGAATGCATTTCCCAACCGCATAATGACGCCCTGGTAATTTATATTTTGTTAAATAAAATTCAAGTTAAGCATGTTCTAGTGGATCCAGGTAGCTCAACAAACATAATCAGATCGAGGGTCATAAAGCAGCTCGGCTTGCAGGACCAAATTGTGCCTGCATCTCGGGTCCTAAACGACTTCAACATGGCAAGCGAAACAATAAGGGGGAGACAATTCTACTACTAAACGTGCCCGGAACCATCCAAGATACAAAATTCCATGTCATTGAAGGCAACATGAGATATAACGCACTACTCGGGAGGCCATGGATCCACAACATGAGGGCAGTACCTTCAACCCTTCATCAGATGATGAAATTCCCAACAGTGGACGGTGTGAAAATAGTTTACGGGGAACAACACGCTGCAAAGGAAATTTTTGCAGTCAATGAGGTGACACCGATACCAGAGTCTTCAGCCTCAGGAAAATCTAGAACCAAAGATAAGCAGACGGCCAAACAGCAATCACTGTCCCCAGCCTCGACCGAATTGGAGAAACAGGTAATCGAAGAAGAAGAGGAGGATTTCCTTACTCCTCGAACTTTCGTTGTTCCCGAAGAGTCAGATGCAACCAAGTCAACGGTTGAGGAGCTGGAACAGGTCATACTGATCGAGTATATGCCCGGGAGAAAGGTATACGTGGGAACGGGGTTAACGCCCAAACTCAGGAAAAAACTCATACAATTTCTTATCGATAACATGGATTGTTTTGCTTGGTCCCACTTAGACATGACAGGGATCCCACCAGAAATAACAACATACCGGCTGAGCATCGACCCCAAGTTCAAAGCAGTAAAGCAAAAAAGAAGGCCCCAGTCCGAGGTGCAGCATGCATTCATAAAGGATGAGGTAACTAAACTTCTTAATATAGGGTCCATTCAGGAGGTAAAATACCCCGAGTGGTTAGCCAACGTGGTTGTAGTCCCTAAAAAGGGGAACAAACTTAGAATGTGTGTAGATTATAAGGATTTAAATAAGGTGCCCTAAAGAATCCTTTCCACTGCCTAACATCGATCGCATGATCGATGCCACAGCTGGCCACGAGATCCTTACCTTTCTTGATGCCTACTCCGGGTACAATCAAATTCAAATGAACCCGGAGGACTAGGAGAAGACCTCGTTTATCACTAAGTTTGGAACATACTATTACAATGTAATGCCCTTCGGGCTAAGAAATGCTGGAGCTACGTACCAATGCCTAGTTAACAAAATCTTCGAGAAACAGATAGGTAAATCAATGGAAGTTTACATTGACGATATGTTGGTTAAGTCCCTCTGCGTAGAGGACAATTTAACTCATTTGCAGGAAACATTCAAAACCTTGAGGAAGTACAATATGAAGATTAACCCAGAAAAATGTGCCTCCAGGGTCGGTTCGGGCAAGTTCCTCGGCTTCATGGTATCAAACTGGAGAATCAAGATCAACCCCGACAAGATTAAGGCCATCGAATAATGAGGATGATTACAGGTCTCGAGCTAGCTAAAAGCTTTGGGGCACAAGTCATTGAAGCCATGTGCGATTCTCTGTTGGTGGTGAACCAAGTAACAAAAGCTTCGAAGTTCGAGAGGATAGGATGCAAATATATTTGGACAAGCTACAGGTAACCTTGCACCGCTTCAAGGAGTGGACTCTAGATCAAGTGCCTCAAGAACAAAACAGTGAGGCCGATGCACTTGCAAACTTGCGGTCATCAATTGAAGAAGATGATATTATCCCGGGGACTGTCGTCCAATTATCGAGAACAATGGTCGAGGAGGGTTATGCCGAGATAAACTCTACAAGTTTGACTTGGGATTAGAGGAATAAGTATATCGAATATTTGAAAAATGGAAAGGTCCCATCGGATCATAAAGAGTCAAAGGCTCTACGAACTAAGGCTGCTAGGTTCACATTGGTTGAAGATGGAACATTGTACAGAAGGACGTTCGATGGACCATTGGCGGTATGTTTAAGGTCGGGGGACACCGATTATGTTCTACGAGAAATCCACGAAGGCACTTGTGGGAATCACTCCGGCGCCGAGTTTTTGATTCGCAAAATTATTAGAGCAGGGTATTACTGGGATAGCATGGAAAAAGACACTAAGGAGTTTGTTATAAAGTGTGATAAATGTCAAAGGTTTGCGTCGATGATTCATCAGCCCGGAGAGCAGCTTCACTCAGTCCTGTCTCCATGGCCTGTCATTTTGACATGCATCAGAGGAATCAAATCACGAGGCTATGTATACTAGCCTCGAGCTATTAGATGAAAAACGATAAGCTACACTTTTTCGGATGGCCGCGCAGAAACAAAGAATCGAGAGATATTATAATAGAAGGACCAACCTTCGACACTTCGGAATCGGGGACTTAGTTCTATGAAAAGTCACCCTCAATACTCGAGACCCGAATGAAGGGAAACTAAGCCCGAATCTGTAAGGGTCGTACCGAGTCATCGGAGTTATCGGTAAAGGATCTTACAAACTTGGCACGATGGAAGGCGAACAATTGCCAAACAACTGGAATGTATCACTACTCAAACGGTATTATTGCTAAGGTATGACCTTCTCCTTTTTCCATTTGTATTTAAGACTAACTCATTGCAGATTTTTGATCGAAGACGACGAGGGCACCCTTATACACGAAGACCTTGGGTTTTAAAGCACGCGTTGCACTCTTTTTTCCTTAGATCCTGTTTTATCCCAAATGGGTTTTTCCGGCAAGGTTTTTAACGAGGCAATAACTATGTGCTACCTAAGGAAATTCAACAGTATCCAAGGCTTCTTTTCAATCAACCACGAATACTGGGTGCATCACCCTCGGAGGTTATATTTTCGAGGAAAATACTTCACGCCAAAAAGGGCCTTGATAGGAAAACTTTGTAATTGGCCAAACAGTCAGATGAACCGTGTCGATATTGAATAGTCGAGCCCTAATGGCAAAACATGTACGGATGTATGAATTATTCAAAGAAGCATTCTTTTTATATCAAACACTTTGTGTCTCAAAGAAATTTGCTACTATACGAACGCCATACTTGTGATTCTGTGAGAAACGGCTCAAGGGCCAAAACGCAAACACACCTCGAATACTCGTGGACTGTCATTCACAATCAACACATTCGAGTTATCTAAACTTGAATTTATAAGACCTCAAAGAGGAATCCCTCGACACGAAGGCCAAGGCCATCACACTCGGAGACTGTGAGCATGTGATTTTTGCCCGACTAAAATATTCCTACAAAAATTCACAAATAGAATTTTTAATTGTTTTAGTTTTTACAGAATTTTTAGGAATTTTTGTTAACTATTTGCATTTTGTGCACTCTATAATCTTTTTTTAAGACGTCATGAAAATACCAAAAATATTTAATTCTTCACTGCATTGCGTTTTAGGTCTTCATTGCATTTAGGATTTAATTACTTGAATTAATTGCATTATTAAAACAATAATCACAAAAATACCATGTCTTCCTATATTTTTAGTTTTAATCTTAATTTGTTAATTTCGTTTCATTAGTTTAAATTAATTAATTGTTCTAATGTTAGAAAAAGATAATTAATTTTACAGATTAGATTTGATTTTAGGAGTTGATTTAGGTTTTTAATCAATTTTATAAGCTTTTCAAATCAAGGAAAAAGAAAAGAAAAAGAAAGATGGTCTTGTTGGTCCGATTTTGGGCTAAAATAATTTAAGTGGCCCAAAAAATTCTTCAAATCTGCCCAGCCCAAAACTCCAGTCCGACCCAATTTCCCCACTAAACCAAATGACCCCGTTTTACCCTATCTAATCCACCGTTGATCCTAGGTGATCTAACGTCCCGAACACCCCACCCCTTTCCCTTATATTTGTTGGAGAGCCCCCCTAACCCCCCAAATCCCTCCCAGCCCCCCCTTCTCTCATCTCTCACCCTCCGCCTCTCACCACCGGCCGCCGCCCACCGAAAATCGCCCAACGGCGGCGGCCCACCTCCAAACACCCCAAAATTTTTACCAGATACACCTCTCCTCATCCTCAAACCCATCCTACCATTAGTGTCCCCAAAATCTGCATCCGCTTTTGCTAATTTCAAATCTGAAATTTCAAAAAAAAAAACCTAAGACGGTCATAATCTGATTTTTTATGTGTTCAAGGCTCGATTTGACTCGAGACTTGCGTTAAGCAACTGTTCTTGTTAAGAACAATTGATTAACTTTAGTCTTGGTTCATTTCGAGAGTCATCGGACACCAACCAAGTCACCCTTGACCGGCCAAGCTTTGTCGCATTCATTGCTTGTCGAGTCGCTTCGATTCGTCGATTCATTCCGGCCAAAATCAGTATCCTTCCTCTCTTTTACTTTGATTCTATTTTTTCTGATTTTGAATTAGTTTTTAGTTTGTTTAACGGGTTAATTGCGTAGGTTTTATGTCACAACCCCAAATACCCCGGTCGTGATGGCGCCTATCACAGTACTAGGCAAGCCAACCCAACATTTACCGCATCGAATTTCCTTTTATAAATTCATTTTTCTAAAACAGTTTAAGTCTCAAATTCATTATATGTAATATATAAACAAACAAAACTACGCGGAAACCAATACAAAACATACTAACACAGCCCGAATCTGGTGTCACTAGTCATGAGCCTCTAAGTTGTCACGACCCCAGATCCCCTGGTCGTGATGGCGCCTATCACAGAACTAGGCCAGCCGAAACAACACGAACAATACAGAAGATCTTTTGTAAACATTGTATTTTTTCTAAAACAGATTAAACCTCAAATCTTTCATTTTAATATGTATCAACAGAAATACGTGGAATCAAGTATGTATAAACATCGACCCATCCCGAATCTGGTGTCACTAGTCATGAGTCACTAAATACAATTCGACACTGTCTGCTTAATACAATATAAGCCTGAAATATAAAATAATAAGGATAGGGAGGGGAAGGCAGGGCTGCAAACGCCGTGCAGCTACCTTACTATCTCCAATAAACCTGCCACCGAGCTCAGAAATATCTGGATCTGCACACAAGGTGCAAGGAGTAATGTGAGTACGCCAATCCAGTAAGTAATAAAAGTAAATAATGGCTGAGCAATAA